>NC_141782.1:10219604-10510606 GCF_054643075.1 Acanthaster planci
AGGTGGTTCTGCATAACGGTTGACTGACTGAAAGACGGCATGCTTGGACGCCAAGAGAACACCTACCTCACCAAGTCCGAAGTTTGCGTTGATGACAATCTGTGCTGGGTTTCCAGTGATGGGATCTCGACTGAACACCACACCTGCAGGATATAGATACAGTATATTAACGCCGATTTGGAGCATGCAGAGATGAATGGATCATGCGAAGATCATTGGATAGACATGCATTGATCTCCCAAGGAACTGACATCAATCTACACATGACAGATTAAGGCAATACAAATACAGCACAAATTATGTTGTCTGTCATGTCTTCCCACTTTGGCGGGAGAAATAGATTTGTCGATGAGAATATGAACTGGCAACCTCTTAGCAGCAGAGTGCCACACTTTACAACCGTGCATTTCGTTGTGCAAGGCGTCAAAGTCTCCACCCCATCGACTTTCCCCCCTAATTTTGTCCAAATTTCAATTTTATAGCACACCTGCACTTTCGGCGGGAACTACTTCTTGCACCACCACCGCCATGGAGGATTCCACAGGTTGGCCGTACTGTCTGGAATGTGGGAGAAAAGACAGATAGATATTTCCACCAGAAACATGGGGACGGATGGTTAAGGAAAGCGTTCGCGCAAGGAACTGCCAAGCTTCGACTTGCTCAGAAAACAATGTGCACTTAATTAAAAAGACCCAAAAGCAGGTCCCTCAGTTTTCTCTCCCTAAAATCCCATACCTATAATGTCAACGTGACTCCTGCAGTAACTTCTGACCTCAAACGTTTTCAAAGACTGATACCCTTCATATCATCTTTATTTAATTACGTTACATAACTGAGAAATCGTGACAGGAAAAGTTGGTTTTCACCTTCGATACTGGACGGCCTGGAAGGAAAACTGTGATGCCCAACACTTTTGCACCGCCGTGAGAATCTGAAGTTTAATGAGACATAGGGTCATTTTGCAATTTTGAGAGAAGAACTACATCTTCCAAAAAATATAATTTGGCGGTTTAAAACTTTTCTAGTTGCAAGGGCTCTTGAAGCCTCATTGTTTGGGGCGCATGCTAGATTTACTCCAATTAAAACAAATAAAAAACTCCTTTTATAGTTTTTCTTAAAATTTCAAGCGGGAGGCACACCAGCCTTGAAAGGTGAGGAGCGCCCTTGTTGCGTGCCATTATGGAACACCTTAAACTTTCCTGTATGAATTACTTGGCAGGGAATTATCCCCCAGAAAATTCCAACCAGGTCTAGACATCAATCACTCTGCGTTTGAGTTAACCATAATGCAAGCCAGAGCTGTGGTTTGTACTTTATCCATTGAGTCCATGCCGAGGTAGGTCTCCATTTGTCCCGCCGCTGACATCTGAGGGGTATCTTCGCCTTAAAAGGAAAAGAATTGGTGAACAGTTAACGCAAATATTTTGAAAGACGAGAAAAGGAAATGCCGAAATATAAGAGTAAAATGTCTTCAGTTAGGCTAACCACAAAAGGATCTCAACTCATATTTATTAGGCTGCATTTTTGAATAATGCATTATGTTTTTCATAATCATTTGGGCAATATAAATCAATAATATGCACAGATTATAATGCTGTAAAATTCTAAGACTTTTTCCCCCTTTCATACTCCTAAGTGGAAAATTAGAGAAAACGGTTTAGAAATGTGCTCTCAGGTGGCTCCGTACCGACTGCCGACGATCTCACGGCATACGACTGACCATCCGTGGGACTTCCTAGGACTTCACGAAATTGGTGGGAAATCTCCATCTTCATGTCGTCAGCCAACTCGGTTTCGCCGAACACTGCTACAGTGCTAACGAGTCGAACACAACAATAGATTATTTGTCGCTGATCTATTTGTTGTTGATTAAAATGTCACTACATGTAGTTATTTTGGTCATAAAGCAAGTTCGGACTCAAGTGGAAGTCGGATCTTAGGAGCATGTAAAAGGAATTTTTAAAAATAAACTGCTGGCCTTGCAATTTCTAAGACATGTCGTAAGTGTTCTGATTATGGGTGTTTTGTTTTTTCTGTTAATCATTTGCTTAATAAGTACGTTGTCAGTGCTACCTGTCACATGATGTCTTCAAATCGCCATCTTGTATCCCACAAGACACCTCGCTCAGTGTCTTAATGGCGGTTTGCAATTTCTCATGAAGCTAAAAGGGAACCAGAAAGAAACACAAAACACAGATAAAGGTTGGTGTAACTAAATCGGCAACCAGGGAATGAAGCCTTGTATAAACTTTGTAATTTTTGTTGGACTTGTGGTGCATTTTATGACGTTTTCTCGATAAATACCATCCGCGATTAATTCATCCAATGGAAACAGAACACACAAATAAAGGCTGGTGTATCTATACAACCGGGGAATGAAGCCACGCGTGCAATTCACAGTGTTTGGAGGAATTTTGATGCTGCTTTTATGAAGCATATTTTCTTTAGATTAATGCCATCTGTAATTAATTTACCCTACGTTGAGAATTAATTTGCTCTATAATAAGAAATTTCAAATATACCTGAAGATGCCGGTTGAATGCTGTTGTCGTAACGCAAACTCCGTTGGGAACTTCAAACTGTTTGAGCAAACAACAATATTGCGGCGCGCAATTGAAAAGCAATATAAAGTAGCCACATAGCAGGTACTCCAATCATGTTGGTCAAGGTTGCAAAATATTTATTTTGCACCTGGAACGAATTTTAATAAACGGTAAATGAAAATGCTCTGCAAGTTTCTCCATGCTGAGTGCTAGTAACAGGCTGTGAGCTACATGGATAGGTCTATAAAAAAGTGATTTCTCTCCCACACGACACCATATCAAAGGGGCCCGATGACAACTAATTAAGCCTCGGTTGAACATTTTATAAAATATACACAAATGTTGCATATTTCATTGTTGATGGGTTAATCAAAGCCCATGCACATTCCGTATGCACGTGTTATGTTATGCGCGCAGTCTGCGTGACAACTTCTAGGGCTCGAAAAAAATATGAGGTTGCCGGTCCTTGCCGGAGTAGGCCTACGGGGAAGTACGCATGAGTGGAATAATCTTTATTTCGTCCATTCATTTGTTGTACTTTTTGTCATGTAGGCCAAAAACATAGCCTTGGAAATGAATATTAGACAGAAACACTTCCTACCTCGACATCCCTCTGTTTGGTGAGTTCAATCAACATTGCAAGTTGTGAGCCCTTGCCTCCTGTCAGCGACGAAAGGCGACAGGAGGACGCCGCCAACGGCAGAACCCAGGAAGCTAAATCATCTGCAGAGAGGTTCTCTGATCATCATCATCATCACAAAAAGATAAAATAAAATAAAAAAATTCAAAAACACGTACTGTCGGTGAAACTCGAAATTTTGGGAGCTGATAAGCCAGAGATAAACACCGTAATACATATGTGCAGGTTGCCCTGGGTGATTTGGACAAGTTTTCAATCTGCAAGGGATGTCCAATGAACCTCATCAGAGAGAGTTTTGTTTTCAAACGAAAAATTACTTGTTGCCTTCATATCAAAACCCACCTTTGATTCTGTACATTAAATTGTAAACATTACCAACCTGGCTCCTTGTAGAGTTTAAGCGTGTCTTGGGGAGAGATACGGCAGTTTTCGTTAGATCTATAAGATAAGTCGAAATTACTTGAATCAATACTTGAATTTTCCATTGGATATAATAACCTTTTTAGGTGTATCGAAAAGTGACAATAGAACGTGGTTTGTAGAAAACAGGATCTTTCCTTAAGAACACTGCGAACGATATAACTGTTCTCAAGTGAGAATGCACAATGACGTTTTTCAAGATATAGTTTTAAAAATCAAGGCAGTCTCCAGCCAATGCGGCTCATCAGGCCGGTATTACGTGTCACGGTCTCATTTTTCCAGCATGCTCAGATATCCGGAAGAACGCGGCGGAAAGTCGTACACGTATGCATACGCACGGGGTCTGGTTTCGCATTTGGCACAGTAGACGGAGAAGACTGGAAGGTTGTTTGATCCACATAGTCTAAATATCAGAGCTGAAGGAGGTGGTGTAATTTTCAGTACTTCCAGTAAACACAATTAATACACATAATCTATGCTCTATTACTTTGACTGAATTGCCACAACAAAGAGCAGGTGCTTTCACTGTGCCCTGCAAATGCCGCCGTCATAATTGGATATAGAGCAAGATAGTTATACCTCCAGAACTGCATGGAGGGTCTGTTATCCGCGGCGCTCAGACAACGGACGATGACAGACCCCACAGTTCTTGGGGTACTTTTACACGTCAAAGTGTTGGGATGTGATAAATGTATATTTGTTTCGATGATCAATCTGTCGGAAATGGGAGTTGCAAATGCCGGAATGGGCCTTTTTCGGATGTTTGTCCAGCATGCACACCCGCCTGTGCGTAAGGGTACGCCTGCAAAAAGGTCTATGCGCCGCCATCCCGTCTGCTGTAGGAACTCAGCACACCCATAATGTGAACTAAACGGAATTTACTGCGTGTCGCAATTCAGGTTGCTCGGCGGTGTTCGGCTACTACCCAGAAATCCAAGCACACCGGAAAAATGAGACCGTTACACCGGTTTCCTTGGCATGCATTAAGAAAGAACATCTCTTTCCCTGGATGGAATGCCAGTCCATAGCAAGTTAGGTACCACCAATGTACACCTCTGGGTGCCAAGAGGCCAATACAGTGGCTTACCCAAGCCACAGACTACATATAGTCCGTATTTAATCAAACGTCTGGTCACACAAGATGTTCATCACCGCGCACAATGTGTTCAAGCAATGTTCAGCAGTTTTATTCCTCGGGTCAACTGCTGTTGAATTATCAAATAATATTGAGTTTATTCCGTGGAATGTAATAAGCCTTTTAAGACCTAGCTGACAAAGACTAATGGACAGAGGCAAAAATATCTTTACATTTTGTTGTAATTTTTGTTTTCTACCCTCCTCCGGTGAGTAGAAAAAAGTGTTTGGGATACCGCACTGATATTATGAAGAGTATACCTGATCATCGTTTGGCAGACTCCCTGACCAGTCACGCCGTTGGCCCGGTAGCTAGTCAGGGCCACACACACTGCCAACTTCTGCTCTCTTTCCACGTCCAGGTGCAGTTGCTCCCCTATCTCGGCTTGTATCTTAACGGTGAAGTTGCCTGTGACAGAGAATGCATGCATATCAAGGCTCCGGTCAAAATTCGTCTTCAGTGACAGAGACAGCAAAACTGGAACCCTATTTTATTTAGGCCTGAACCAATACGGTCCTACCAACAGGCCACGTTCTCTTAAATCGGAGAGAGGAATTTCACGAAAACACCCGCTCTAAGGGGGAGACAGACAACAGACTAAAAATCATCCTAACGCTTGACTGAGAAAAGATGAAAAGATGTCTCGTTCCTTGTCTCCTTCCAATTGTTTGATGTTTCTTCAGGAAAGGCAAACTTTCCTCACACACAAAACAGGACATACAATATTATCATAACCTGAAAAACCTCAAGTTCTAAAATCAGACATCCGAACGGCTCCATTCGTGTTATTCATTCCTAACAAAGATTTGGAGGTTTACACCGTACAGGATTCTGTAATGCGAAATAAACCGTTATCGAAGAATACAGACCCGAACAAAGTCTGAAGGTATCACCCTTAAATATCGACAAAACAATTTCTTTCACAATTCGTTCAAGTTTTCGCTAATTTTAGAACTTTGGTTTGTCCTCCGCCAGTGCAGTTTCTGACGTACTTTGCAGAAATCGCTGTACTTTTCGTATTCATTTGTAAATAAATTTACTCATACTGCTCATTTGGGTAAAGGTGAAACCCTTGACCACATGGTGTCGATGTGATATACTCGACACCATGTATACCAAGTCCATCAGCAAGCGGGTTAATGGTTGCCTTCTACTTGATTTCATTTGTTCGACCGTCTTTTGGATAAGGATACATTTCCCCACAAAGGGCATCGAAGTTCCCGTTGCATTTCTTCGTAAAGTGAATGAACAACTCTTCAAGTTCACGTTTACGAGATGGGAAAAGGAAACTGAGCCAGAAGCATTAATACGCCTACTTTCAAACCCCACACTAAATGAAAAAGTCTTGGGCAGCTGGTTGTTGGCCTTGTCAAACAGTCTACGAACGGAGAGATCCACGGACACAGCTGGAAATATTGCCCCGTTGGGCTTGGTCATGTAACCAGAGAATACACTGTCAGAAAAGAGAAATAATTTATTAATAGTTTATAAACATCTTGGATTCATAACTTCAAATATTGTTTCTGTGATCCACATCACATTTTTATAAAGATTTTCAAGAAGAGGAAACTATCGACGCTGTACTTAGTGCACTTCCAAATTAATTACATTTCTTCAGAATATTTCGTTGACAATGAGAAAATTCTGACCTCGAGTCCTCCTGACAATATCCACCGACATGTAGACAAGTCCCATCCTATTTATGAAAAGTAGGGATAGGGTACATTTTATGGTTAGTAGTGTGGAGAATACATGCAGACAACATGATGTCCACAAATATGTTTAGCCTAGAAGTACGGTGTCGTACTACTAATAACGGAAGTGGACGTCGCATTGCAGGAAAGGATGCAGTTCTGTCCAGGGTTCAAAGTAGTAGCAGACTTGCAAACCGTCAGCAGTGTTGGAAGGGAAAGTCAATTCCGAGACACTCTATGGATAGTTCTCCATTTTTACTTCATTTCCCTTCTCTTTTCTTTCTACCATTTTCTTATCTTCCACATTTCTATTTCCCATGGGGCCAAGCAACCAACAAATCTGTCACCAACCCGTTTGCCCGTCCAACCTGATCTGACAAATACCCTAACCATGCTTAGTGGAGTAAGTCAGGATGTCGTGTCGCGTGGTCGAGGTTAGAACCCACCTCAAGTACCATGTGGTTGACGATGTGTCGCTCGGCCTTTTCCTGCTGTGTTCCGGAGGAATGCGATTTCACACCGCGCATGACTACTGTCTTCTCGTCTTGACCGCTGACCTGGATCACGCCATGGATCATACCAAATTGCTCATAATGATAATGGTGTTGATTATCCCTGTGAGAACAACCGGCAAAAACATCCAAAGGTTCAATAGAGCAAATGATAACCAGCAAAATATCCAGCTCGTGTATCAAAACTATTGCATGTCCTTAACCCCCCTTCTAGTCAGGGTAATCTTTACTCATTATCAGTCAAACAAAATTCCAGTAGTTGGCAACTTTTTCGCTGCATTCTGGCCGCGTTGTTTAGATTTTGAATCAAGTCGTTGGACAGTCGTGTATCTTCAGCGCATGCGGGCTAAACTTGGACGGTTGCCGACTTGAATTTAAGTCTACCACCAGTTTTTATTCTTTGAGCTCGAGAAAAATGTAGCATTTGTTAACGATGGTTTCCAGATATGCCTAAAAAGTGGTGGATGCGAAACAAAAGAAAAAAATGTAAGAATGGAAAGCCTATCAGATTTCCAAGACCGCGTAGGATGAACTTTGGTCAAACGAAATTATATCGAGTACAATAAGATGTGTATATCAGAAAAACAAAAAGTCATTTGATCGCATTTGCTTTATAAGTCAATGTACTGCATAACAGTTAGAGTCCAATTTAAAAAGCCATATTTCTAAATATATTATTGTCCTAACAAAAGATTTTCTTTAATGGAAACATCAAGAAAAAAAGCGTATTGCTCTTGTTTCTTAAAAATGTTTTACAGTATGGTTAATAAAAATTGTCAGTAATGAAGAACTGAAAAAAATAATGACGCAAAACATGGAAGGGAAACTGAACGTAAAAGTTTTAATAATTAATATTAATAGCAGACACTAATGTGCGAGTACGAAATACCCTCTGTTTGGTTGTGCTATGTAAATACTTTTTGATATTGGTAATCACGGAGTGTTCAAATATACCTATGCATAGATTCCATCATTCCGCTCTCTGGCACTTTCGCCAGATTCTCGGCGGCCAATCGAGGGTGGACATCGGTAGAGAAGTCGAAGTAAGAGGTGAAAGCACTCCACCTGTTAAACAGAGAATATTGGGAGACACGGTAAAGGCACCGTCACAAATACAAACGATTTTTGTCAGGTAAACATTTTTGAAAACTGCAACTTTTGAGAGCGTTCAGCGATGATGCTGTGAATAAAACTTTTTTCTGCACCAGTGGTAACAGTGTGGTCAGTAGCAATAACACACACAGGGTAAAGCATCCCGTTATAGTAGCGAAATGTTGTTTATGTTAGGTGATTTTTGAGACCTTCATGTAAGGCTGATAGCCGAGTAAATGTTGAGCATTTTCACTTTTTTCATTCTTTATCGCTTCATTTTTACTGTTTTGTCCTACTCAACTAATTTTCAAATTGGAGTAGATTTCAGTAATTCCTGTTTGACTAATGGCTCAAAGAATTTGGACGTGAAAAGCCTCATACTAACAAACAGCAAGTGTATAGTAAGCCTGGTTTCCATACCGACGTGAGAATAGTAGAGAGCAGCGCCATCAAGACGCAAACTGCAACACAGACAAATGGGAACATGTCAAACGGAATGATTGCCGCTAACGCAAACCTGCAGCCTCAGACGGATCGGCAAAGTTGAGCGCGATTCAACTTTGCCGACTGTCTACGTGAAGTCGTTGAGTGGGCCGATATAAACACGCTCGCTGGAATGACCGGCGTACAACGATGTTGCTCTCGCTTAGTACCACTCATTTTATCCATATCCTCCTAATTGCTAGCATATGTATCCCCAATCGTCAATAAAATAGCAGACCATACATCCAACTAGAGTATCAGTTTGGCTTCAAGAGGCAGCCTTGCCACCAAGTACTCTGCAGCACCTAAGTATTCTGAGTTTCGCACGCCATTTTGTTTTATTTTGTTGGTGGAATGACGTCGAACAGCGTCTCTTCCGCGAATGTCTAGGTCTTGACGTCTTGCGGACCGTCGGCGTTACAAACGTCCATATGGAAACCAGGTGTTACATGGTCAGAGATTCGGCACCCCTGCAGCTACTGGGCCAGTGGAAATGCGCAGCTGTCGATGATCATTTCAAGGAAATTGCTTGCGTTAATTAAGACAAGAGATATTCAGTTATTCAATCCGGCTGCCTAACTGATAAAGCTGCAAGGCAAAAAAAAAAAAAAAAAAAAAATTGGCAAGAATTGAGTTTTCTTTTTAAATAACTGTAGCCCAACCTTTCCAAATTTGTTTTGATGGGGCTTTCCTCTTTTCAGCACTTAAGTGATACGTAAGCAATTGTAATGCAGAAAAAAAAATCTCGTTCACGTTTCGTTGAACCATCGGAGCACTCGCGTTTCATTGCAGGATTTCTGCAAGAGGGAATGGTCCACCTTGTAAAGTGACCATTCCGAGGCAGTGTTCCAATGGGAATACTGTGTTCACCAACCTCTTCATTAAATGAGAATAAGGCGTTCGCTCCAACTATTCCGAATTATGAGATACGCCTTTACACTTCGCTGATTATGCTCAATAGAGGGCGCACTGTATCTGTAAACGTGTATTTCACAACTGCCAAAATTGTAGTAAGACTGGGTTGGGCCAAAGGGACACACGTGCCTGTCAGAAAACACTTTGAGAAGGGATGTAATTATGGTGGTACTAAGCTTTGTTTACATGACGTGTGCTTTCCTAAGGCAGTAAGACGACACAGGATCCATCGATCTACAGTAAGAGCGCGCGCATTATGTAAACAAAGCCTGACGTTTTAGGTCAATGGAAAATGGAGTATAGACTGGTACGCGATATACTTACAGAAACGTGCATCGCACGTGAACCAGTGGCCGGTCATCGTGTCCTCCCGCAACTCTCGCAATTCCAACACTGAAATTTTTAGATCATTCGAAACTTCAAATGTACAGAAACAAATTCCTCCCACTTCGACTGCACATTTAATTCATTTGTACAGATTTTTTTTCAATTTCCTCTGTTGTAAGAAGGAAAAGGTTTCTTTAACCTATCGTTGCTTTCTAATTTCAAATAAAAACCGAATCGAATGAAAGTTAAAGCTGAAGACAGTTGTGCGATAAAACAAAATCAGACAAACAATCTAATATAAATATAGCCACATTGTTGTAAGCCAATATGAACAAAATCTTTCAGACATGGGATAAGCAAACAAAACTAATCCGTTATCGGGCCAGGTTCAATCCGGATTTACCCTGGTTTTCAAAAAGATCCGATTCCTAACAAACACTTTCTCGTCGCATTTATTGCTGCGGTCTATTGTTGATTCTTGGATTTGAAGCCAAGCTATTTATGCAACTTGTGGTACCGGGATATGCCTTACAATGATGATCTGTTATGGAAGCCATCGAAAGATGTATCATTGGTCAACGTGGACGAACTTCAGCTGTCAGCAAAACTCGTAATAATGGTAAGTTACAATCCTGGACAAATCTCGTTGGGCCTCCAACCCAAACTCATTTTAAATGAACGAAAAACATCAAGTTTTGCACAGTTACGGGCAGATACGACATGGTGCATCGTCTACGATGCACTCCTGCAAAACAGTTGTGATTGTAGACGCACAATACAAAATAGATGATTGTCTTGCTTTTTCTTGTACAATTTGCCTGAAGTATTCATTTGTTATACTTTTTTGCCATGGTTGTAGACTATCATCATTCTGATTTATGGTGTGGGCTGTAAAAAATGACTGGCGAGAAAATGCAAGTATTAATACGAAGAAGCGCACTGTCGTATTCAAATCAACATTTCACAGCACTGAAAATGCAACTTTATAAGGTCTCGATGCTGAAAATGAATTATAACATGACAGAAAAAGTGCTTGTTCAACTACATTTTTTAAGAGAAGGAATTTGCAAAGAAGTTCTCTTCACAGGACAATGCGCATAAAGAGCCATTCACCACACATCAGATCCACTACACATCACTTTATTTAGCAGAGCTATTGGGTTCCTGATTCGGCTGTCATGTTATGCTAGTAAAGGAAACGAGAGAAAACGACCCCCCCCCAAAAAAAAGGGAAGGGGGAAAAATGGCGTGTCATTCACAAAATACTATGAAAAAGTTGTAGACAGGTGTATAGACGTGGGCCAGAGGCTTGCCCATATTGGTGCGCGTTCATTTAAAAATAGTAAAGAGAAGCTGTCAGGGAGAACATTTAATGTTGACGACAATCGTTTGTGTGAATGTGTATTCACTATGTAATGCACTATTGTAGCGTTTTAATCACTCAGTCTTTACACGGCAACATTCTGTGCAGTAGGTTAATGATTTTATTAACACCTTAAAATGAACCGCGAGTACTATCTCTGAAATGGCCGAGTGGTTAAGCTTGCGATTATCAAATCGTTAGATGGTGGGTTCGAATCCCACAGGTGGCTTTTTATTTTCCCAAAGCTTGCTTCCGGTCAGTAGCTATAACAGACTCTAATTCACCCCATCAAATACCAACAGTACCTTAGCCTACTGGATAAGCTCTGCGGTTGGGACTGTCCGCGAAGTCCAGGTGAGCACCTTAGTACAGGTTCGAGACGTATGGCCGACTCGGCGGCCAGGGCTTAGGGGCCTGTCTCGTTCCTCCCTTGCATGGTCGCTCGACCCTTTTGGGGGTTAAATGGATGGGCAGGGAGGAAGTGCGTTGGGCCGGGACCCCGAGACCCAGAAGAGTCCTATATGGAAGCCGGTAACTGCGATTCGTAGCGAATTTCAGGAGTCCGTGCGCCTGAATGCTTGGTCAACACCGCATAACTTTTAGATTTTTCCCACACCACATTTTTTTTCATGTCTCGGGGTGCAGAACCCACAAAGCAATTTTCTAGGTTGGAATACAGTGAGCTGAAGGATTGATGCTAATTTATTTTAATTCATAATCTTAATTTCCTTAATTTTCCACAATGAAACCAATCTCGACTGTGTTCCGGTCCATTTCTTCTCAGTGATCTCAGTGTGAAAGCTATCATGGTGTATAGTGAATGTTTATTATTGATGATTCAACAGTAGGGTGACAGATCCGGCATGGATGGCACAGCTGGGCGGCACTCGCTTCCCTGATAGAAAATATTGAAAGAAAATATTTTCATTTGTTATAACAATTTCCCTTGCTTTCAACTGCAGAATAATTTGATATTCTCACAAAAGATATGTCTCATATCTTATTCACCCGAACGTCGCAACAAAGGCGTTGAAACTGCCGCTCTTTCTTGTAAATGGACTGTCCAGACAGGTGTCCCCCAAAACCACGAGCAGGAAAATGATGAAATAAATTCAAAAGAAACAAACAATTTCTAGTTACTGGAATTTCAGAACAGAAAATGACACCGAGAATGCAGTGGATGCCAAATCAGTCAAGCCAAGGGTTTTACCCCATTGCCGCCTCAAAAGACGCACCGCCCATTCAGGTTTTCCCCACGGTAACTCATGTTATATTTTATTTTGATCTGACTGATACCTAATGTCATTTTAGTTAATCTGTGCCTCACTGGCCATAAGTATAATATCGGAATTCGGAGTAACAAAAATGGCACGGCGAAAAGTCACCATTACATAGTCAAATGTGACCCAGTACATCGTAACCAGGAATAAGTCTCTGAGGCCATTTTACATGGCCGAGTAAAGCGGGGATGTGGTTAACTGTTGAAAAAAAAATCGATGTGGCGGTTTTTGTTTATATTGGAAGTGTATGTATGAAAGGCTACCGTCAACACACTTGTAATGTGTACCATTTGAAAGCTTATAAAATTCTCTTTCTGACCATGTGCATATCTCAAAAGGTCAACTGCGACTTATTCCTGATTTCGAAGTACCGGCTCACAAATAATTCCCATTTGGAACTCATATAGAATACTGCCAAAATGTATCTGTCAATTCTCAACAGTTCTAAAAATCAAATACAAGTGCGGAACATTCCACATTCCCGTAATTGATTTCCGTGAAAACGACATGGTGCACAGCGAAAGTTGTTTCTTCACCAAAATGGGCCCATCGCATTAACGAAACGTATAAATTTTGCACAGTTATGGGCAGCAATGCCATGATGCATCGTCTACGAGGCACCCCTGCGAAGCAGCTTTGACTGTACGCGAACAATACAACATGGATAATTATCTTGTTTTTTCACGTACAATTTGTCTATACTTACAGCCGGCTTTCATTTTAGTTTTCCACAAACAACACCAGAAAGCACACACCAAAACGGCACGGTAGGCACAACATTGGGTATATGTGCACTGTCTGCGCTCCGGCTGGTCATGACAACATCGACCGGGAAAGCCTGGGAGAGCGTATGGCTATTGCCAAGTGTCCCAACAACTTTGTCCAGGATTGTAGGTTATATCAGTAGAGGACGACATTACTGCATTACTCCACCCAGTTCTTGGCTGAAAAGGCTTTAGCCAGGGAATTTGACAGCTTTGCTACTGTTTGGTCATGTAACCTTGCACAAAGGAAATCATTACAGAGCTATCAGCCCAATTAGTTGGGTTACGTTGCACCATAGTGTGTCCCGGAAAAGAATAAAGAAAACATATCCTTGGCCTACCCATTTCAAACATAAAACGTCCACTGGCGATATTAATGATTTATACGGTTATAAAAAGAATACTCTTAGCTTAGCGACTTTATCGGTGTTTGTTATTCAGAAACATGACCCAGTAAACACAAGCCCTCAGCTATGAGTCTGTGCTGTGTTGGCATGCGTTGGGCTACAGCATCTCCTTTGAAATAAAATCTGTACAGGAGAAGTGCGTGCTTTGTTACTTCAATCATAGTTTGAGTGATCCAGACTGGCGCACACCAACTGAACTCGCGAGCACGCACTTCAGCCAGCTGACGATAGGTTGACAGGTATTCATTTGGGACAAATCGAATGCCCAAGCGACGAATATTAGCCAGTAACATTTATAGCACCAATATCGACTTACAATGCACAATTATCCAGGAACCCGATCAAGGCGCCGTACAAGCTGCACGACGTGAACAAAGCTCGATTGCACAAGGTTTTGAACATTGTAGCAAAAAGGTTGCTCACTTAGTGCACACGAGGGCGGATCCAGCATTTTCCGAAGGGGGGGGGGCGTGATCCCGGATTTTCAAAAAAAGGGAGGTGTGAACGAAATCAGCAGCGGCAAAATACCCACAAGCTCGTATAGCGTGAAGCCCTTACGGCGTAGGGTCCGGGGCATTTTTTGGATGCTGGCGCTCTGTGATGCAATTTCTCTTTTTTTCTTCTTCCTCCCTGTTCTTCTGTTTTAATTAATTAATTAATTTGATGGCACCCCCCCCCCGGGATCCGCCCCTGGCAGATAATTCGAAGTCAAATGTTGTTGTAACAAAGTGTATTGAAGTAATGTGGATACGTTCCGGTTTATTTTAGGAACAGCAAATTCATTTGTTGGCTCAAATATTGACGACAGTCTACATAGACTGTGACGTAACGAAGAGGGCGTAGATCATACCTCCTACCGCTATGTGACCCAAACCCAAAAATGTTAGCCCTAAAACAAACAGCCCAGCTCCCCTGGCCCTCCGCCCCCAAGTTCCCCCGTGATAATACGCAGCTGATAAGAGTGTACTTTGATCTAAAAAAAAAAGAACATTACCGGCACAGTCCGTTGTAGCTAATCCGCCACGTCCTCAGCGGTTCCAGCACGGAGCACTTGAGCCCCTCCCCGATGAACCCTTCGGCTGGGACGCGGTCAAATAAGCAGGCCGGGTGTTTGGGCAGGACCAGATCTCCAACGCCACGGACGCGCAGCAAGAAGCAGACTTCACGTCGACCGTCAGGCCGCAGGACTACACGGACCACAATGCGGTGATCGCCGGTAGTGTCGGAACCGTTGATGTACAACGATGTGTAACCCTGAAGGAACAGTTTAATTGAAAATAATGATGAAAATACAACATTCAAAAGCCATACCACGAAATGATACTTTTCCTATGATCGATCGCGACATGGTGTTCCACTCCACGTTTTCTCCTTCCATGTAAGTTAAACAAAACCCCTTGCTACTATAAGTTGCTAACAAAAGGGCAAAAATAATGTTTTGGCCACTGAGAAATCTGGTGAGGTTTTTGACTCACTTTGAAGTAAAAGGTTTTTTTACCATTATAAAAATAGCATAAGGATAACACTTGAAGTAATCTTTTATTTTCTAGTAGAGGCAAGGATTACACTTTGAACTGATATACTTGGCTCTGTGAAATAATTTTGCATCTTGGTTAGGTGGACTTAAATCGAAGCTAAAAACCAGTTTTTCAAAGCCTTAAGTTGGTCTAAAATGTGAAACACAGAAAATGAACTGTTTCCAAAGCAACAAGCTATGTAGGGATGTGAAAAGTCTTGTTTGTTTACTTGCACCCCAAGTCCTTGCATCCTACAAAGTATGACAAAAATTGACCATGGACACTTAATGTCAGTATTCGTGAAAGGGCTCTTACATGCTTAATATCACCTCGGGTAATTCGGGTGACCATATAATACTTGCACATTTTATGTGCAGCATGTGCATATGTATGTACACATACAGGTGCATGAAGTGAGAGCAAACGCACTTTAGGTACCCAACTAATACTTCAAGCACATGGGGTGTCGCGCCTCAAAGAGTATCTTACTTGAAAATGTCATGCGTAGTACACGTATGCATACAGGTGCATGGGGTAGGGATAATTTCACTTCAGGTACTAAACTAATGATTAGAGCATATGGAATGGTACACTTCAAATATTTAACACAACCTCAAGTGTCAGTATGTTGCTAATTGAGCACTTCAGGTGCAGCAGGTACATACCTATGTGTGCATACAAGTGCACTAAGTGGGGGTAGTTGCACTTCATTTTTATACTTTGCTCGAAACATTTAGTATCACCTCATGTATTTCAAGTGCCTATATGTTTTCACATACACATCTCATCTGCGGCAAGGTACTGAATGGATCCACCTAAGTGTGAAGTAGCGTTGAATTCAGGTTTGGGAAAAAGGCTTGACAACAACACAAGTGCTCATATATATCCCTCCAAACCAAGTCCCCCGGGCTCCACTAACTCCCCACTACAGCTAATTTCTTCGTCCCGCTACCAAACGTGAAGATGCACAGTTAATAATATAATTGAACAGCGACACTCTTCAAGGTGCTCTGTAAATGACACGCCATCGCTACCAACTTACTTGTGTCTGGCGGGTTCCAGCCGTGCCGAATTCCAATCTGCTCATCTCTCTCGCCTTGGCCACCATTCTGTCGTAGCTCATTACACGTTGGTTCAGGTGCAGGGACTTGCGCCTGGACCAAAACAGGGCCCACCGGAGCCAGATGTATCTGACGAGGAACCACAGGCCAACGGGAGGCTCGCCATCTTGGGGTCGCGGCAAGATATAATGAACTAAGATATAACATAACAGTGGCGTCGATGCTAGCAACAGGAGAAGTGAGAAGACGTCCATCCTAATGGGTCGGACACCGATATGTGAGGCAAATTAAAACGCTGTGTCGTAGTATGATATTCTTCGCTAATGATTGAAAGTTAAACAGCAAAGTGCAATGGCATCAGACACCAGTACGCACTTCGGCATACTTCTTATGATGACTCTATCCATGCTATGGTGTTCTATAGCCGCCAAAATTAAATATGCGCCGCCTCTTTCTATCGCCTCCTTTCTCATCACTGTTTTATGGTGTTATATAGCCGCCAAAATCGCATCACGTCGTGCCGTAGCCCAAACGTTACGACACAACGCTAAGACGGCTCCGTCGCGTCGTGGCTTCGCCCCCTTTCTCATTACTTTTATCATGTGTTTAATGTGTTGCGTCTTGCCGTCGTGGCGTCGCGTCGTTGTGTTTCTTGGTGCCGTCGCGTGGTCCCGGCTCGTCTTTATGTCATATCCTGCCATCATGATGTCGCGTGGCGTCGTCGTCCGTCGTATTGTGTGCCATCGTGCCTTACTGTTTCTTAAAATGGCTGGTGATCATTAAGGCCAATGGAGGGCGTATGTCACAAGTCCTGGAGTAAATAATGTGCGTGCATAGGGCCTACAAGATTTGATCATGAAATATCTATTGGTATGGAACTTGACTCCGTCTCCAAGGGGGTCCCCTATCTCCATCAGTAAAGAGGCAACAGGGAGAGAAAGATGCGACGGCACGACGGCGTAATGCACTAAACACAGCATAAAAGTAACGAAAAAGGAGGCGACGCCTTGATTCGACGGTACGACGCGACAGAGCCGTCGTACCGTCGCGTCGTAGCGTCTCGTCGTAGCGTCGGGGCGACGCAATGTTGGGCATCACAGAACACCATACTGTTATGCTGTGTTAATACATTGCGTCAAGCCGTTGTATGGTGCCGTCGTGCCGAACTGTTTTTCTTGAAAGGGATAGTGATTATCACAGTCATTATTAACAAAGAGCGTAGGCCACGACTCAGTGAAAAGTAGGCCGTATCCGAATTACTTGGCGACGGCTTGAAATTACACATGACTCTATGGGAACTGGCTTCGGCCACTTCCATAGACTCGTGCGTATTTTCAATTATTTAAATTAATTTGTTCGTAAAACATTTTACAGAGGCATTTTTCTTAATTCATTTTTAAATAAGTTAATGAAAGAGAAATACTTAGAAAAAATAATTCAGAAAAAGTTCTAAACTTGTAGCGAAAATAAGAATTTTAATGAAATATTTGCACATTATTTCCCTGACCACGGATCCCAAAAGCGGTTACTTTCAGAGGTCAACTTTCAGGCTATATCAAAATTGACTTGGTGACCTTTTGTGATCATTCCCCCCAGAAAACACAAAAACTGGAGCCTACTACCAAACCAACCAAACAATCCATCGCGCAGTGTAATGTGACCTGCATAGAACACCGTAGTATGCACTTTGGACGTCTAAAGGCGAAGAAATGTATGTTGGAGTCATGAACTCTTTTGAAAGGCGGGGTAAATATTAAATTTTGTAGACTTTGGTTTCAATATCATGAGTGGATATAAATACCTATTTCATATTACGGCGGTGATCATTACACAGGCTGTTGCGAAGAGGTTGGTTCATGACAAGCACACATGCTGCCTGTTCATAGGTCGCTTTAATTAAGTTGGATACTAGTAGCCCCACCTTTGTGTTGGTCATTGTTTGATCGGAATCTCAGGTATTCTTTTCAGACATGGGGGGTGCGTTAGGCAACAATAGTCTAGGGTGTGTATAGGGATTGGACGTGTGTGGGGGGTATCCCTCCATCCCATGTATTGCTGAGTATAATGCTATGCCCCACCACAGTGTTTGTTTGAAGAACTACAAAATGCTATTCATTGTTATTGTGGCATAATATTGAAATCCAAGACTGGCTACACATTTACGGGATACAAACTGGTGGATTATCTACCAGGGTCAGGTGTCGTAGTTCATCAGCTTTTGGTGCATTCTGGAAAAAGTGTGCACCCCACAAATCTCATCTTATAAGCGCAACTTACCGAGAATGTCGATTCTCCCATTTTCCCGTAATATCTCATCCACCACAGAAAAGATGGTGTCCTCCTTCGTCAGTCACGTCCAGTTTTGTGCATGCAGAAAACACGTAGGTCACCCTGGAAACACAGAAGTACAGAAGTCTTGTTGTTTCTCCTTAGCTAGACATACAACCGTAGCTATTCCGATTTTAGCCGAACAACCAGAGTGGTCAGCACGACTTTTGAGGTCATTTTGATGCATCACTCATACAAAAACAACCAAGTAATTACTTCCCTTTTGAGTTCACAAAGTGGAAGTGAAGTAACCGTTTTATTTTGAAAACTCTTAACTCTACAAAACATTTACAACGAACAATAAACAAACACAGAGAAAAACACACAGAAACACGTGCACAATTGTACCAGGATCCTTGGTTTTGGTCAGGAGTGTTTTCCTAATATAATTTAATAGCTTAATAGGCACGAATCACCCCAAAAACGTTCATTGGCCTGTCTTTGATACGTAGTAGGAAATGATGTCAATGGCCAAAATCCAAGATGGCCACCAAGGTGGCCAACAAGATGGCCGACATATTTGACGCGAAGAACATCAGTAACTACACACTCTGACGATTCTAAAAATGTAAGTTAGAAAAATATACAGGAGGTGCATGGGAAGCCTATGATCTTCCCCAACTCTCTGTTTATCCTACATGTATATTATGCCGTAATAATAATGAACATCAATGACACTGAATATAATGCTATAGTTCAAACGCCATGCTACTGTGTTGCAAAGTGTGGAATGGAGTGTTTTTGCCGTTTAGGTTCAGGTGGCTTTTGTTTAAGTTCGGCGTTGTCGTATGCTTGGAGAGAGTGTGTGATTGAGCTTCTCTCAGTGTTCTAGATTAAATCTGGAGGGGCAGACCTGATCATTATTCTATTACTGAGCGTTCAGCACTATGTCTCTTAGGCATCGTTCGTACATTTCCAAAATTGAGTCATTTTTAGGAATACTTGATGTGATGTGTAGTTTGAACGGCTAGTTGCCTTTAGCACCGTTGTTGGTGGCTCAATTATGCGTACGTGTATCTACTCCAAAATACTCATTTCCAAAAAAGGTTATTTCTTTTTAGTTAACAATGCTGGGTACAGCGGTGTCGACGGGAACGACATAAAGCCTTTGGAGTGGTGTCATGCCATGATGGATACCAACTACTGGGGCGTGGTGAGAACCACCAGGGCGGTTTTACCAGCGATGAAGAAACAGAAGTCAGGTCGAATACTGAATTTCAGCAGCGTCTCCGGAGTCATAGGTATGCAGAAATTATTTTTCTTTTATTAATTTTCTAGTTACCCTTAAAAGTTAAGAGAGTATACATGTGTACCGAAAAATTAAATGTACTGGAGTATTTGAAACGTGCGGCAATTTATCGACACTTGCTAAAAATGAGAAAATTAGCCTCGGAATTGTTGTCATTTAAATTGACATCCCAAGTTTTGTATTCTCTTCACGTGGATTTTATCTATTCCTTTAAAATTGATATTGGTGTGTTTCTCATTCAATAAGAATAGTACAATGGTAATTTCACAATCGAAGCCGTTGACACACTGGCATTGCTTTTGTTATTTAATATAAGATCATTGATAGATTTACTAAGAGCTTTCGTATGACAATATCTCAGGATTTTGTTTCTTTACATGCCCAACAATGATCGGTAAGGCCATTAGAATGTTTTCAGTTTTATTGCGTAGTCTCTGTTGGCAGACAAAGGCAGTTAAAAATACCATTCGAGTGGTTTTTTTTTTATAAATCGTGTTTGTTCTTGGTCCGATCCTTTTTACTCTCTATACAACTCCTGTTGGTGAAATTCCTCAGCAACACAATATCCAGTCACATTTTTATGCAGATGACACCCAGCTATACACTTCTTTCAGTCCCAACCTTGAAGATGATGATACTAAGATTTTTGATTCTCTCATCACATGCTTGCATGACATCCAGAAATGGAGGCTGGCTAATTTCGTGAGGTGTAACCCACACAAGACAAAGTTCATGAGCATTTCTTCGCCACAACTTCAACACAAATCAAAATCCAAAACTTACAAACAGGTGGCGCTGTTCTAGTACCTAGTACGGATGCCCGCTATCTCCGTGTGATGTTTGACGCTTTTTACACTGATAAGTTATTATTGAACTTAACACACTATCACTAAATTCGTTATTAAAAATCGGTGTCGATGAAACCTGAATTTTTGCATTGAGTTTTGTTTACTTCTGCGTTTCAGGAAAAATTGCATTTTTGATAATCAAGCCTTTTGTTGGCACATTCTCCAATACATTTGTCATGCCGCCAAAGTCATTCAGTTCGATCAACGAGAATTCGGTCCCAATGAAAAAAAATGTTTTTATTCCCTTTACACTATTTGCAGACTTATTTCCCCCTTGTACGCTAAGTTGATTTTAAAAGAATTAAGCAGACATAAAACAGAGCTGTTTGCTCGACGTGCTCGACGACGTAGTTTCTAATATTTTCTATCATCAAATACTAGCCTCATTTCATTTCTCTCTGTTGTGCCAAAGGAAGGACTGATTAATGAATGTGAAAAATGTATCAAAATGGCAGGTAATTTTGGCTCTTCAAACTAATAATGATTCTTGTCACATTTTTTTTCTTTCCAATTGCATTGAGCCTTCAGCGGGAAAGACGGTGGCCTCCATGAGAGTGCATGTAATACTCATGCATCGGGGGACCAGCTGAAAATGGGGCAATTCTGCTAAATCTGACAAACATCTCTCAAATCATCTAAAATAAAACAAAATGCATTGTAAATGCTTGAAATCACATGTACATGTTAACAATAAATAATCTCTGATCTCGAAATGATTTATCATAAGCAATTTATACATATATATAGATCGGTAAATAAATACATGTAACAGCCGTTGATTAAGGCTTAGGGAAATTAGACTGGGTAGTATGACGTTATGGGCACAAGAAAGCATCACCAAATAAACTAGCTTGCCTGTCCCGTCGTGCATGGGTTTGGAAATTCAACAAAATTGAATTTCGTTTGAAAAAAAAAGAACTTGTTCAAAAAATATATCTCGTCAATTTTCTGCCAGGATCAAAGTATTTTTAAAATTCTAGTAGAAAACTGTTAAAAATACTCATTTTGCTAAGTCTTTTGTCAAAATCTTAATTTCTTAATCTTAATCTTTTTTAATACGTCAAATTTGACCGAAAATATGCAAAAATGGTCACCCAGGCATATACTTAAACTGCGAGAGTGGCTTGTCAGTCTTTATTTAATTAACTGACAAGCCGTTCGGTCTAATTTGAGCTTGGTTGCTGGTTTCAGAGGTCACACCGAATAATCGCAATGCCAGGGTTCCAAAGGTCAAATGAACAAAGCCGAACTTCCAACTGAGTAGACACATTATTGTAGGCTCTGCATCAGCACACGTTTGTCCAGCGCGTGAAATCCAAGTTTACAAAAACAAAATGGCACCCAAAGTCGTGCTGATCACTGGTTGTTCAACTGGAATTGGACTAGCCACGGCTGTATATCTAGCTAAGGAAAAACAACATGAATTCAAGGTAAGTTGGGATAACTCTGATGTTATGTTCTCGTGGAGGCCTATATATACGTGCTCTCTGTGTGCATTTTAAACTCAGTAGTGATGAACGTAGCATTAGATTGTGTGCTACATGCACTGATGATGTGACGAGATGTAGTGATGAACGTAGCATTAGATTGTGTGCTACATGCACTGATGATGTGACGAGATGTCAGATTTTCTGTGAAGTCTTCCTCCAAGACTGAAGCACGAGGAACAATCGTTTGAGGTGCCTTGTAAATCGAAACTACAGACAACGGCATAGTCAGGCCTTACCCTTTTGATTGCAATCGCTTATGTTTGCCACTTAAAAGGTGTATGCGACAATGAGAAACCTGGGGTCAAAGGGCGGCCTGGAGGCAGCAGCTGGGGACACTCTGGACAAGACGCTCTTCATCCGCAAACTCGACGTGACTAAGGAGGACACCATCTCGTCCGTGGTGGACGAGATCTTGCGGGAAAATGGGAGGATCGACGTTCTAGGTAGACCTAATTGTGTTCACCAATGGCGTGTTTGGGATGACATTTTTAGGGTGCACCTGCCGGTGCACACATTTTTTTCGAGGGTACTAAAAGCTGATAAACGGCGACAAATGATGAACTCCCCCAGTAGTTACTCCAACGGTTTGTTTTACTAATAAATGTTCTGCAAATGGGTTGCCAGTCTGTTTATCCTATATTATGCCGTAATTATAATGAACATCAATGACACTGAATATTCATAGTTCAAACACCATGCTACTGTGTTGCAAAGTATGGAATAGAGTGTTTTTGCCGTTTAGGTTCAGATGGCTTTTGTTTAAGTTCGGCGTTGTTGTATACTTGGAGAGAGTGTGTGATTGAGCTTCTCTCAGTGTTCTAGATTAAATCTGGAGGGGCAGACCTGATCATTATTCTATTACTGAGCGTTGAGCACTACCTCTCAGTCTTAGGCATTGACTGTGCGTTTCCAAGAGGGCTGAGTCAGTTTAGGAATACTTGACCCGACGGGCTGTTTTAATGGCTAGTTGCTTTTCAGCACCGTTGTTGGTGGCCCAATTATGCGTGCGTGTATCAACTCCAAAATACCCATTTCCCCCAAAAATATTATCACTTTTTTAGTTAACAATGCCGGGTACAGCGGTGTCGACGGGAACGACATAAAGCCTTTGGAGTGGTGTCATGCCATGATGGATACCAACTACTGGGGCGTGGTGAGAACCACCAGGGCGGTGCTACCAGCGATGAAGAAACAGAAGTCAGGTCGAATACTGAATTTGAGCAGCGTCTCCGGAATCATAGGTATGCAGAAATTCTTTTTCATTTTTTAAATCCTAGTTACCTTTAAAAGTTAAGAAAGTATACATAAGTACCGAAAAATTAAAAGTACTGGAGTATTTGAAACGTGCTAAAATTCATCAATATATTCTTGCTAAAAATGAGAAAATTAGCCTCGGAATTGTTGTCACTTAAATTGACATCTCAAGTTTTGTATTCTTTTCACGTGGATTTTATCTATTCCTTTAAAGTCTATATTGGCGTGTTTCTCATTCAATAAGAATGGTACCGTATACTGGCAATTTCACAATCGAAGCCAATGACACAGCGGCATTGATATTTGACATTTAACATAATTAAGAGTTCCCGTATGACAATATTTCATAATTTTGTTTGTTTGCCCAACAATGATCAGTAATGCCATTAAAATGTTTTAGTTTTTTGCATGTACTCTGTTAGCAGATAGAGGCAGTCAAATACCATTTTAGTGTAATTTTGTCGTCATAAACCATATCTTGGGACGGTTTGAAACCTGTGCTTTACTCCAATCGATATTTTGATGCAGAAGTATTTTGTCCTGTCGAATAGGAACTCCTTTTTACGCCACATACACGTCTAGCAAATTCGCAGTGGAGGGGTTCTCTGAAGCGATCGCACCGGTCTTGCGAGATGGTTACAATATCAGGTATTACTTCAAATTATAAAGCCACAATGTACGGTTTTATCTTGGGTGTAAAGAGTTCTTCAATCTTAATGATATTGTATTTTACTTCGTTGAATACAGCCGATGGGCAATGGGATATTGTTGAATAACTGGTTCAGTCATCGATAAATCTCCACCAGAAACAGTCTCACGATTTCAGATTTTTCCCTTTTTGTTTAACTTTTTGAATGACAAAACTTTTCTGTTGCCTTTGGTAACAATCATAGTTAAGCCTGGGCCAACCCTCCCGAATTTCAAAAATTTCTAATTGTCGCAGGGTGAGTATAATTGAGCCAGGCCCGGTCAAAACTGTGTTGATGGATAAACTCCAAGCCGACCCAGAAGGAGACGCCAAAGATTTCGATGACATCACGCGAGACTTGTTTTTGGCCCGGAGGAAACGAATTGCGTCCCTCTTAGGCGCAATGGTTCAGACCGCGGACGACATCGCCAAGCTGCATCTTGAGGTAATACTCAGCGAGAACCCACACCTGCGGTACCAGACGAACGAGATCATGACAAAGATGGTTGCAGGGAAACTTGCTGATCCTACCACTGACGCACTGCTGAATGTGCTGAAACAATAAGACTACGTAGCATCGTACCCTAGGTAAACCCAAGTATAAAAAGATCTCCACATATTTTGCCTACGCAAACGTCGTGGTAGTGTTTCGAAGTGTTTTAAATTATTTCATTGTCAATGTATTTAATTTTTAGATTTCAAGATAATCGCCATGTAAGGCAAACTCAAATTGTGTGTCACCTGATAAAACGTAGTTAATGAAACCTTGGTTTATGGCGTACACAATATCTCGTCGTTATGATCACGGAATTTGTAGCGTTTATCATGACTGTCACAACAGGGGTTTCCTCCCTAATTGTGTTCGCTTTCTACTTTGGAAATAGTAGTGACAATTATATTTGAAGTTCAGCTCATATTGTATGTTGGCTTTCTTATAGAATAATCTTGTTGTAGACGCTTTTTACAGTGATAAGTTATTATTGAACTTAACACACTATGATTAAATTCGGCATTAAAAATCGGTGTCGATGAAACCTGATTTATGCATTGAGTTTTGTTGCCTTTTGTGTTTCAGGAAAATTGCATTTTCGATAATCAAGCACTTAGTCAGCACATTCTTCAATGCATTTGTCATGGCCCAAAAGTAATTCAGTTTGATCAACGGGAATTTGGGCAAACAATAATATGTATGCAATGAATTGATTCCAAAAATAGACATCTACTGATAGCTATTTCTTTTGAAAAATAACGATGAAAGGGGATTTGGGGTCTATTTGATTTCTCTCTCTTCCGAAACCGTGTGTAAAAAGCCCTAAATGTATCGCCTCACCCGCCTCAGAAAGACGACAAAAGGTAACGTGAAAAAAATTCAAAATTCTATTGGCCTCCAGAAACAAGTCCGCCCCTGAAATTCTCTTCTTGATCAGCCCTTGTGGATCAATCTAGCCGCCATGAGAAATGTGCAGAGTCTAAACTTTGTGAGGGAATATAAGTGGCATCCTCTCCACAAGAAAATATAGAGGGAGACGTCCCCCGTTCTATTCTTGCTGGGATTTTCCAGAGGGATTTTAATACAGGGAAAGGAAAGCAAAGCACTTTTCAGCTACAAACTAAAGAAGTATGAACGGTGGAAGCTGATATTTCCGAAGGATTTTCAACCAAATTGATGATTTTCCTCCATTTTTTTTGTTGTCCCGTTTTCCTCTCATTTTTTATTGTTATTTATCCCCGACCGATTCCCCATCCCCTAAGTACGCTATACTAAGGATGAAATTTTAACCCAAGAGGATTGCACCGAAACTGAAAGAAATATCAGACGAAACCTCCAAGTGTTGCAAAAATGTCTGCTGGAGATTTTGGAAGCCCATGGGTAAACTCTGAAGAAAGGCCACTTTTTTTCTGATTGAGAACATTTTCGAAAGGTGGATTTGAAATAAAACGAAAATATATTTCCAATTTCATGTCAGCCACTCTTTTGTTTTGGTGGGCTGCTTAACAAGTATTCATGGTGATATTTGCCGTGATACTGTAAATGTTAAATGCCATAGTTCTATGTTCATTATACATTGTATCTGCAATTACCACAAGTTCGGTGAAAACAAATTAAATTAAATCTATATCAGAATCGAATTTTAGTATATTTGAAATTTCTGCTCTATAATAGATGGTGGATTCGCAATCCAAAAGACAGGAAAATATCAGCGTTACCTAGAGCTGCTTGAAATATAGAATTACAATATACCTTTACGAATGACTTGAAGGGTGTGCAGGGAGAATTTTGTTAGGCACTTGCCGTTCACTGAAATACATGTACATGGGGTTTCGATCAGCAACGTTATCAGGCCCAACTGACCCTTCTCGCTAAAGTTTACTCTTCCCGACCTGTACTTTTTGTGGTTGGTTAGCCGTGGTAGGAAGAGGTAGCCCAAACTGGGGGCTATATTTAGAGTAAATTTTCACAGCGCACGCTCAGCAAATACTGGGACAGTTTCAATGGAGAAAGTCAACGAAATGCTGATAAACTAGTGCCCTTTGTGATGGAAGGTCACGTTCGAAGCTCCAACAATCAGCGCATATTGCAAAGTCATGGTCGCAACGGTTGATTGAGTTACGTTTCAGCGTTGACATGCGCGTGAGCTTATGCATCGCCTCGTGAGAATAAAGCACATTTTGCAGCCGCAGTTGGAAAAGCATCCACTTTCTGAGTGTAACAGCAAAATGGCTCCCAAAGTAGTACTTATCACTGGTTGTTCGACTGGAATTGGACTAGCCACGGCTGTGTATTTAGCCAAAGAAAAGCAACAGGGATTCAAGGTAAGTCACAGGGACATCTCTGATCTTTACTTGCGTGGAGGCTTGCATTCTGATCCTCTGCCTGCATTGTGAAGTAGCAGTGCCGCAGTGCTAAAAACGATCAACTGATGCCAGGGGGATGGGGGTATGTATTATCTCCACTGACTGAGGAAGGGGATGGACCACTGAACCATCCCCTTTTTTTGTGATGAGAAAAAAAATTTAAGACTGAAGAAATTTTAAGATTTCCCAAAGACTGAAATTTTTTTAATATCACTAAAAAGGGAAAAGAAATATGTCTTTTGATACCCATTACGGATGTATGGACATCTGTATCATGAACATATTCCCCTCTATATGGTGTATCATGGTGATACACGTTTCCATGGCCAGGCAAGTCATCTCCCCCCCCCCCCCAATTTTTAATTTACGCCACTGAATTGTGCACTATTTCCAGCAAAAACCGATGTAATATATTTAAGAGTAGACGGGGGCTTTCTTGGAGGAGCATGGGAATTTTAAAGCTAGGCGCCTACTGCAATGACCTGGTCACGGCCCTGCATGTATCGCCATGTATTCCCTTATTCGCCATTTTAAAATCATTTTGAAAGGTGTACGCAACACTGAGGAACTTGGTGTCATCAGCCAAGCTGGAGATAGCAGCGGGGGACACACTGGACAAGACGCTCTTCATCCGCAAACTCGACGTAACTAAGGAGGACACCATCTCGTCCGTGGTGGAAGAGATTTTACGGGAAAATGGGAGAATCGACGTCCTGGGTAAGTGACGAGCTGCAGTACTTTAGCAATGGATTCCTGTGACACATTCACACAAGTTTTTAGGCTAAATTTGGTTCAAAACAAGTAGAATTACTGAGGTGAAGGTCGTGTTCATGTCAAGGGGAGACTAGAGAAGCGTCGATCTCAAGACCTGAGTATAGGCGATTTTGCGCTTTACTAGGGTTCAGCGGTTGTTATGGCTGATATTTGGGACTGGGGTCTCGCTCATGCGTCAACCTTTGGATTGTTGGACGACAATTTCTGTCACCAATTGGCACTTCTCAATTAGAAGTAAATGGGTATTATACGGGCAGAGGTAGTAATTTTGTTTGAGCTCTTTGCGTAGTGGAATCGAAACACCAAAGGTGCATATAGTCCTTATAGGGAACTGGCCAGTGTTAGCAATGTTTATTGATCTGATGAACTGGGGGGTGCCACTCCACAGGTGGATTTCGTGAAATTCGTGCATGGACAAAAACAATATCCATTGTACCCGTTCGCACAACTTTATTCCAGTGAATAATGCAGGGTACAGTGGGATTGACGGCAACGACCGAAACCCTTTGCCATGGTGCATGGCCATGATGGATACCAACTACTGGGGCGTGGTGAGAACCACCAGGGCGGTGCTACCAGCGATGAAGAAACAGAAGTCAGGCCGAATACTGAATGTGACCAGCGTTTCCGGAATCATAGGTACACCGACCTTTTAATATCCAAGTTAATCTCAAAATTGGGTGAAGTATCAAGAAATAAACGTTTGGGGGTTAACAGGAAAATAACTTTTTCTCGCAACAAAATAGTTTGGATGGAATTTACGCCAGTTATGATAATGTGCTACTTTTTGGGTATTAAATCATTGTGACTTCAATGGTAAACCGTAAACATATAGCAATATTGCATGTAGACTTCATGTCGAGACGGGGAATACGTGCTTTATTCGTAGTTGACAGCCTGTCCATTTTCATTTTCTTATGACATAGGTACTCCTTTCTACGCCACATACACGTCTAGCAAATTTGCAGTCGAGGGGTTCTCTGAAGCGATCGCGCCGGTGTTACGAGACGGTTACAACATCAGGTACTTGGATCGTAATAACCTCAAAAATCTTGTTTTTTTTTGTGTATTTTCTTGTAAAACCGATGTGTGATGTATTTGTGCCGTGATATCTGCTGACAAGAAATTGCGGTTTTGGGGAAATTATTTTATATACACCGGATAGATGCAACGCCTTGAATCAAGTCCAACAGTGAAAGTTCATGAGCGTGAAGTACGGTGTAGCAATGCAGCGTCCAGCATTGTAACCAGTTTCGTTTGAGTATTTTGTTCTCCTTCACATTAAAGTTTGCCCCTGCTGACTCTTCAAAAGACACAGTCGGTTCTATTTGTCGTCTTTCCCCCCTTGCTTTACAGGGTGAGCATAATCGAACCGGGCCCGGTCAAAACCAACCTGATGGACGTGGTCATGGGCGATCCGGAAGGGGACGCCAAAGATTTCGATGACATCACGCGACAGTTATTCCTTGGTCAGGTGAAGCAGATGCAGCCCATCGTTGACGTGGTGGTGCAGATCCCGAAGGACATCGCCAAGCTACTGCAAGAGGTGATACTCAGCGAGGATCCGCACCTGCGGTACCAGACTAGCGAGGCTATGACTAAGATGGTTGCTGGTAAACTGGCCGATCCTACCACTGACGCACTGCTGAACGTGTTGAAACAATAAGACCCTGCTACGCCTAGCCATCTTTGAAGTGTTTTACTGTCATATAAAATGTTAATTGTAAACTTTCAGGGCAGCTCGGACTTTATGGGAACTTTGATTGTAAAATTGTTGATATTAGTATAGATTATTGTCTCACTGCAAGTCTGCTGGAATACATATTTATTTGGAGGGATGCTGGATTACATCCAGCTCTGATATAGCTGTGAACCCAGTCCCCTGTGGTGCAGCCAGGGTTGGCCTTAGTACTGAGCTAATTAGGGCAAATTCAGGTCCGACTCCTCAAAGACAAATCCTGGGTAGGCCACTGGAGGGAGCGAGTGCATTATCTTAGGCCTTTACGACTTTAATATTTCCAGTTTTTAGAATAATAAAATCTAGTAATGTGGAAAAATTCGAGAGTTGAATTCCACCGTGACATATTATATACGAGACTGAAGCACTCATGGCTGCCGCCATGCATTGCCAAAATCCAATAATGCACGGCGTTATGGGTTTGCCCGTTAGAGTGTAGCACTAATAAATTTGTTTGAATTCAAACCTTCAAAATTCACTTTTCTATTTCACTCTCATTTTCAACTTTTGTTTCACATTTCAAAGAATATTCTGCTGCTTTGTTTGTTTCTACGCTAAAGAATATTTCAGTATTCATAAACAAAACTGTGATGTCATCCCAGGGAGAAAGTCTATTGTCCCATTAGTTTGTACACAACGTCCTGAATTTTTTTAATAGATTTTTTGTGAACGACATTTTGTAATTTTTGTTGATTCGTTGGTGATTGTGCACGTAGCCATAATTGAGCACCGATGCTTTTTTTCAGAAATGTTTTAAGTAAGTGAATTCAGAGTTCACAAGTTTAATAGTAAGATTTACGTAATGGAATATGTCTTCCCTGGATGACATCACAGCAACAGCGTCCCCAGTTGCCCCGGAAAGCATTCATTGACTAATTTTAAGTGATAAAAAAGTGCATTTTTTCAGTGCATTTAACTAAATGGGAGTGCAAAAGAGTGTTCATACATCAAAGAAGAGTACAAAGTGGCAGAAACATTTGTGTCAAAGAAAAATTCATTGCAGCTACCATTTAATTAAAAGCACTGCGTGCCAATTGCTCAGTTTACGGTTACTCCTCGTAGACGATTTCATTTCGTGTAAATATTCTGGGTTGCTAACCACAATCCAATCCCATCCCATTATCATAATTGGACCGAAGGCTCTCATACAATACCTTTCTCCTGTTTTGTCATAGCCGTGTTATTTGCTTTCTGGACTGCAATGCACACAAGATGGAATTGTTTTAATTAAAGGAATATTGGGACGCTAGGGATGCAAAATAGAGTCCACAAATTTGATTATAAATGACAAAATTGGGACTTTGAGAAGAGATGAATAAAGAGCGCCGAATGATATTGGTAGCAAGTATTTTGTAAGGAATATTATCCTATCAGAAGGGGTAGGATACTAAGGAATTGCTTGCTTGTCCCTGACATTTCTTAAGATTATTATTGTCATATCATTTCCCTTGGTCAGAGACAAAAATAAGGTTGATCGGAAATGGGAAACCAGACAATTATCTACTGACGCCCTTATCTGCAATGGAATGTAAACAGGGTAGCTTTTTCCTATTTTCCAGCGGGAAAATAAATCTCGTGTCTGTGCGGATGCCTAAAACTTAAAGCTGGGAACTCTACGAAGCAGTGTTGCTGGCATTAGGTCACTTGTCGACTTAGATCTGAGGCTTAACAGAGGGCAATTTCTCACACCACAAAGCATACAGGCCCGTCTGACGTGACAAATAGCTTCGGAACGAAGACAAATATTCTGAAAAATGAGGAAGAATATCAGGGGCCAATTTCATAGAGCTGCTTAAGTACAACATTTGCTTAAGCGCAAAAAAATCTTTCTTAAAAAACAAAGGTTACCAGCTTAAAATCTATCTGATTTTCATGTTAACCAAACGACAGGTGAATATCATTGCAAAATTGTGTGCTTAAGCAGCTCTATGAAATTGCTTAAGCAGCTCTATGAAATTGGCCACATAAAATACTGTGAATTAAACCCACTAACTGAAGTATGACGGTTACTTATAGGTTTACAGTCATTTTCAAAAGTTTAGGACCACCCATAGAAAATGCATTATCCTGAAGGAAAACCAAATTTAAAGCAATTAATCATGGCAACCTGTTTTTATTTTCAATGTGTAACTTTGGTACCTTGGCTGAATATTTTTGACTTTGACATTTGACATGTTAAATGTCTAATATTCAGTGTGCCCTCCCTTATTTCTGATTGCTTAGACTGGCTTTTTTACCCATGCTGCCTTGCAGACAAAATGTCACACAAGACCTGCCTTTGCAAAAAATTCCATTCAAATGGGTATATATCACTACACTGATGCACCACTGTAAAATCATGTTAAGTAATCATTCAGTGAGACTGTGTAATGCAGGCCCAGTGACAGAAGCATCAATAAAATTCAAGGTAGTCTTAAACTTTTGCAAATGACTGTAAAATGACAGTGATAAATCATTTGTAAATGATAAATATCGTTATTATCAAAGCAAGTTTAAACAGAACTTATGCTGTTTCTAAAAATATACCTTGAGATAAGCCCGTTCATTCAGAAACGTTTAATCGGGTCAACCTGATCCGACTCACTGGTCTCAAGAGAGCTTGACCCTGCGTATTGTGCTATGGGGCTTCGTAGGTATGACCACTCGCGTACAATTCATCGAACCTTTCCCCTACATGCAGATGGACAAACACTGATAACATCATAGTGTAAATTTCGCATTGCACGTCGAGCCAACGCCAACAGGGTCGTTAATGGAAGACCCATCGCGAATCCACTGCCTTGAGTAGGTTTGTATCGGAACCTATACAGAGGTTAAATCGAGCAAAGTTCAGGTTCACACGGCTGAGTGAAATAAATGCTGAATCACCTCGCAGGAGCCTAGGAACATATCGCAGGTTACCTCATGCCACAACGAAACAGATATAGCTGTGAGTGAAACAGACACCAAAATGGCGCCCAAAGTCGTACTGATCACTGGCTGCTCATCTGGAATCGGCCTAGCCACGGCTGTGTGTCTAGCCAAGGAGAAGCAACACGAATTCAAGGTAAAGAACATTGGGATAACTTCGGTCTTCGTGATGAGCGGGAAAAATGAATGAGTTCCACTTGTCAGATTTTGTCTATCTAATAAACTTTTTATGTGATGACTGTTGATTAATGATTCATAATCAATGCTTTTAAAGTTCGTATTTAGTTGGCATTTTTCATCCCCACACACATCAATTTTGATTTGCTATTCAATTCAATCTGCTTACCGAATTCATGTGAAAAACCACCGGACAAGGGTTCAAATTGTGTATTTTGTTGAGTAGTTTGTGTGGTTTGCTTTTAAGTAAAATCAAAATAAACTTCGATTTTAAAATAATACTTTCGTTGACCCATCCTCCACTGCTTAAAAACAAGAAATAGTCCACGAATTGTAGTTCCTCCGTAGGGTTGTTTTATTTACTGCTTTATTAAACACCACATGGCACGGTGGCATAACGATCAACTTAAAGGCAGGAATAGCCGGACACTATTTTGCAGACTGCGAGTCGGCCTCGATACAATTGCTGAAATCCACAGCGAGTGGAGTGATGGGGGATGATAGGCGCTGTTAATGGTGAACACGTACGTGTACATCTTCTGTGGACGGACGTAATGTGCCTAATATATTTTAACTGAGGTCGCGGCTGGGTATCTTTCCAAGGAATTATGCACGGTACGCTCTTTCCATCATTATGTTATACATTTGATGAACAGTTAAAAGCTGCAATTAAGTTTGTTACCCCCAGAAACGTGGGGAAGGGGACCAAAATGGCCCACCAACCAGGCTAAAAGTGAGTGTTCTTGGGTGTGGGGGATGTACAGCTCTTTCCCCTGCCTTGTCAATTTACGTCCATGCACGCACGGTTGGAAACTGTGCACTTGATGCTAGCAAATTTGGATTTGCGGATTTTTAAAACTTCGATCCCCCTATTGACGTTGACCTTTACAGGTAAATCTGGTTCAAGTGACACTACGGTGGCCGCTTTAAAGGAGAACATTTAGCGGACCCGGAAATTTAGAAAGATAACAGGGCCCCGTAATCATATTCACAGGCTACACGGTTCAACGGGTTCAGAGATACCAGAAAAACGGGAATGCTTGGTCTTCTACTTAGGCCGATGTTCACCCACCGCAACGGCTGTTGGTGTACCATTTGTTAATGAACATGACTACATGACTGCCAGTAATGAGACAAAAGCCTAGTTGCTATTTATCATGCTCCTTTTACACTGTAATAATAAATACATCAAGCAACAGACTTAAATCAGTTCTTCTCAGAACCCCACACACTCAAAGAAAAGATATATATCCATGGTGCTACCGCAAACCCATCAAGTTTACTTGTTACTTCTACCATGAAAAGCTTCAAATCTCATCCAAGCAACAGACTTGGTCGTTGAAAACAGCGGTGTAAAAATCTATATGAAAACTCGTCCACGTTCGAATTTTCACTTAGACTTGAATCAAGTCGGATTTACGTTGCCCTCCCCCAGTCAGCCATTCCTTTGCTAGCCAATACGGTGGTCACGCTTGGGCTCTCGCATAACTCTTATATAAGGCGCCCTCATTTGATAGCCTTTATTTTACAACGTGTATTATACATGTTCGTCTGCAATCAGTAAGTCCGACTTGACGGATAGCCCCGTATGAAAGATGCAGGTATGACAGATGTAAAAGCTAGTCCGGCAATTTGATTTGACCGCTACCATTTTTGGGAAATATTCACTCGCTGTGTACAAACGGCTGGCAGATTGGTCATGCCAGGATTTCTGTACTCACAGTAATAAATGGACTCAAGCAAGTAACGACGCACAGCCTCCATATCCAAAGCATAAACGCAGACAACTTTACAGAGGATCCCGACTTAGTCAAGTCTAAGTTTAACTGGCTACGGCCTAAAGTTACGCACGAGTCTATGGTTGTGACCATGCCAATCGCGGCTGAAGATGGAGTCGATAGTCATGTGTGATTTCAGACTACAGCCAAGTGATCCAGACATGGCCTTGGGCGGACAAGACAGAAGTAGAAGTCGTGAGCCGACGTCTTACGCTGATTATCTTAAGAACGGAACGCGTGATTTGATAGGCCTATTTAAAAACTTTAATGGGTTAGATAGTAGTTTTCTGATTTGCGTTGGTAACAAGTCCTAAAGTGCAAGTCCAAGCCAGGTCACAAGTCATTTTTTGCAAGTCCAAGTCAAAGTTGTGGACCAAAAACTGCTGGTCATAAGTCAAGTCACGAGTCAGAAAAATAGGAGCTCGAGTGCGACTCGCCTCCCAGTCAAGTGACTCGAGTCAACAACTCTGCCATGCAGGAGTTTACCTTCCAGATGACCGTAGTTTAACTGATGGAAATGGATAACATATCAACACTGTCAATTGTCTTCATCTTGCAGTCTCTCCCCGTCCAAATAGGTCTCGGTAGGTATACCTGAGATTGGTGGAACCACCTCTGACTCTCATTGGCCGCCTGTCGTACTCGGCTCAACAGCGAATGATAAAATGCGAAAAGAACAGTGCTTCAAAGTACTTCTGTTAAATTCCTACTAGGGCCTATTTTCGTCGCCATGAGCGGACAAAATTTCACGATAATAAAAGACAAATTTGTCCTTATAGGGGCACCTATAACCGTATCAAGGACACAATCACAATTTACATTTTTAAAAAGAATGAAAAGTACTGGTAACAATTCCAAATTGAATTCCCCACTTTAGCCTTGTAAACAGTTTAAACGAAACAGAAGTTCTATTCAAATGAATGTGCCTGTTGTTATGAATGCTTTGACTTAGAAAACTTGTTGGGTCAAGAATTCCTCGAAAAATTCAGTCGCCTCTATCTGTCATTTCACAGGTGTATGCAACAATGAGAAACCTGGGGTCAATGGGCAGGCTGGAGGTAGCTGCCAGGAACACCCTGGACAAGACGCTCTTCATCCGAAAACTTGACGTGACTAAGGAGGATACCATCTCGTCTGTGGTGGACGAGATCTTACGGGAAAATGGGAGAATCGACGTTCTGAGTGAGTGCTCTTTTTCAATTTCCCTCAGATAATCACGTTATTAGCTTCAGACAGAAACACTCACTACTCTCCACTAAAACACACTCAGAAAATGAGCAACTTCTGTTTAATGTTTGAAGATTTATCTTATAAATATGCGGCGAAATTTCCCCAAAACGATGATCAAACCACAAAAATGTCACCCAAAAGAGTGTCTTTGATTTGCAAGATGATCCAACCTCTCAACTTTAAAAATAAAGCAGTTAAAGGGCTCGTTTCATGTAGATTTCCATAACAAGCTCACAAAGGTTTTGAATAATCTTATGGACCGAGACTCTTATGATTGTTGATGCTGCTCAGAATTTTCACGTCCAATTAATAAAAATAAACAAGGGAAGAAAACATTTAGCAAAGTTGGCAATGGACACCGTTTCTATCCATGACATCATAACTCGTGAGAAACAAGATACCTAACCACTCAGTAATCTAGAAATTGTGTCATTTCTGCCCACTACGTTCGTATCTTTCTGTCTCTAAAGTAAATAATGCCGGGTACAGCGGTGTAGACGGCAATGACGAGTGGCCTATTGAGAGGTGTCAGGCCATGATGGATACCAACTACTGGGGCGTGGTGAGAACCACCAGGGCGGTGTTACCAGCGATGAAGAAACAGAAGTCAGGCCGAATACTGAATGTAACTAGCGTCGCCGGAATAATTGGTAAAGACTAATCTGAGGAGACGCCATAATTGCAGTAGCACCACACTGTCGCGGGCATCCTTAAACTTAACGCAAGCTTGCTTTTGGCAGCTTATTGGTAGTCTTGGTTCCAAGACCTTCCAGTAATTATTCCGTGACACGAACCACACACATACACCATTAGAGGGCGCTATCGCCACAAGAATTTTATCACATGGAAGCTTTTGGATATTTTGTTTTCATGTCTTAGGTTTTTCATTGTTTTTACCTAGACTTTTCAAGGGAGCCAAACAACAGCTTCGTTTGAGCCTTGTATTGAATCATTCAGATAAGTTCATGTCGTCACTCAAACGAGAATTGAAAATAAAAAGGGCGTCCCGATCTCGAGGTTCGAAAGTTTCCAAAGAAAATGCCACCCTTAGGTCATTGTAAGATGCCTTTAAGATACACCAATAGATTATTTTTAAAACAACTTTTCATATTCAGCTATTTGTTTATCATTTACCCGATAAATTCCCAGGTTTGGGAAAAAAGTGACCCATTCGCAGAGCTAAAGCGAGCAGGGACATCACACATCGTGACCGTACTTTTCTTTGGTTTTATGCGCTCATGGCAACTTTTTGACTGCTGCCCCGGGCTATAGAAGCATATTTTTTTGTGATTGCTTAGCTATAAACATCCTTAAAATATGTTCACCATGATATTGGCCTGTGTTTACTAAATAAGAAAACTTAGTTCTTGAACACGAAACATAATGTGCGTAACTCCCGCCGATCATAAGTCACGTGATATGAATAATGCATATCCTACCTTTATCACCATATCTGTTGCCGCCTGGAACCTTACAAAATATCCAAGACCTTGTACAGTAGGTGTGATGGTTCAGTTGTGATGGTTCAAACAATTGGAACGAAGACTTATACTTATTGGTCGAAGAGGTATGTAACGCGTGCGTACCACCTGTCCGCGAGCTACCGTTGTGCCACCGCAGTAATGACTGCTATAAAGCCTACAGTTTCCATATGGCACCCAAGACACCAAGACGCAGACAGTCGTTGAAGTGACGCTGCGTGACGTCATTCCTCCCAAATTAAAAAAAAAGAAGCCTGAAACGCGAAAGAAAATTTCAAGTGGCAATACCAGGTCATGAAGCCAACTGATACCCAAGTGTGATGTTGAAAACTGCATGGGGCTGCATGTATTACAGATAAAGACAAAATGGGCAAAATGAGTGGTTCTAAGCGAAAGTGACATTGTTGTAAGCCCGTCATGTGCATGTTTGACTAGATCTCTGGCGACCCAATGCAGACAGTTGGCAAACTTGAGCCTATTCCAACTTTCCATACTGTCTGTGTCGATGTTTGCGTTTGTCACGATGAAGTGGTTCCGTACGCTTGCGTATCGTCGGGGACTGTTCGGCAATGCTCTCTGCGTCTCTTTACGTGGATATGGAAACAAGGCTTAATTCTGGTTTGTCGGATTACTCTGTAGTTAGATCTACTCTGAACCAACATTCACTAAATAGATAGGTTACACTTGGTGTAATCGCAAACCTAACCTGTACTGAGATCTCTTCATACTCGCTTTAACGTATGGGTCTAAAATTCACAAATATTTTTTCCGCGGCGGATTACAATTCCACTGGGGTGGATTTTTATTTCGTTGGGGTGGGTTACTATTGTTATTAAAATTGTCTTCTGTAAGTAACATGGTAGTGTTATCTGCACATGGAGTGGTTTCAATTTCTCTTGAAATCCTGATCTGTTAATAACTAGGCTAATCTTTCAGAATGAGAGGTAGCTATAATGGTGCTATGGGGTTCATAACGGTCGAGCTATCTTGTTTATGGATCCAGTTAATGTAATAATTATATTCAAATACGCTACCCTTGAGTTACTGAGTGTTTATACTTTCAAAATAGCGTCGCTACAGTGCCTCATCTTGCAACGACGAGGGCAACTGCCAACCAACAGTGATCTACTCAAGCGTGTAACCTCAACCTTATGAAGTCACATGAACTTGAGAGCTATTCTTCATCAGACTTCTTTATCACCACTACCAAGGAGTGGCTTTGCATGGCAGATAGATATCGTCTGAAACCATTTGTGTACTGCGTAGACATCAGCTCAACACGGTAACCCATACATACTTTACTGCTACTGGTAATCGAATGGCACTTTCCCTTTCGCCAGGTACTCCTTTTTACGCCACATATGCCTCCAGCAAATTCGCCGTGGAAGGGTTCACTGAGTCGATCGCTCCAGTGTTGCGAGACGCTTACAATGTCAGGTATGGGAGCAGTTGAATGGCCCTTTTTAGCTCAAATTAACCTCTGTGTTTGTATGCGTTACTCGGAAGAAATCTCAAAAACAGCGTTTGGCAATGGTCTGCTTTGAATAGGCCTTACGAAATGCGGTAATCAAGGCCTGGCAGTGAAACTTTACAATCATAAGCGGCGATCGGATGATTTGTCGGTCTGATGTTTTGGAGCCAAGACTAGATAATCAAGAATGTGGTGATCCTGGACTGGGATCATACGCATGCGCATAGCGTTTACGCATTGAATGTACATATAATACTGTATGTATTGATTTTGGCAATGCATGCATAAAGGTATCAAGCACTATGCATCTCTACTGCAGAGACCGTACCAGAGTATTATCTAGGACACATCATGATGATAAACCACCACGAATCTCACTGAAATTTTACTACAAATAAATTGTATTGTCGCATGTATATAGATAAAAATTTGTGTACGCTCCACGATTGGTGACATTTCTCGTTTACAATCAATGCGCAAACTTAAAATCATGTCAAGTGCACATTGTTTCGAACTTTGCTGCTACAGGATGAGCATTATCCAGCCGGGTCCAGTCAGAACCGAACTGATGGTCAAAATCCGGGCCGATCCAGAGGGGGACGCCAAGGATTTCGACAGCGTCACGCGAGATATGTACCTGGCACGCAGGAAGCAGCTTCGACCCCTCATGGACCAGGTGGAGCAGACCGCCGAGGACATCGCTAAGCTGCACTTGGAGGTGATACTTAGCGAGAATCCGCACCTGCGGTACCAGACCAGTGAGGCCACGACTCAGTTTGTTGCTGCTAAACTAAAAGATCCTACCACTGACGCTCTGCTAAATGTGCTAAAGCAATAAAACACAGATAAAAACCACCCTACGGATCCTAGCAATTCACAACGTCTTTATTTGAAGTGGTGTTTTGTAATTTATTCCTGATTCCAATCAGTTTATGCATTCCAGTTGTCGAAGAATAGTTATAATTGGTCATTAATTAATCCTTATTGATCGGTGAATAGGCCCTATAGGTACCATTATTCTTTAATTTCAATTTGCTGTTAAAAAGAGAAAAAAATTATACCCCAAGGACCCATTTGAATAATATTTTCAAGTGTTTTGAAAGGAAAAATATCTCAGGGAGATTTTCTTTTGGTCAATAAAACTTGGTACAGTGTAATGGCTCGCTACCGGTTGGTAAAATGTAGAACTCCGTCAAGTTGACGGATTATTGCGGTGAAGATTTCTCTGTTACGTCTGTGGGTGATATGCTGCGTTTTAAGAGGATGGAACAGACTTGGACCAACATTGGTGAAAGAAAAAACGGGAGCAAAGGCAGGGGATTGTTGTTACCACCCCCCACTCCCAAAGGAACAAGATTTTCGTTAAAGGCATTGACGTCCTGTTCTACATGCTTGCATTATCCGTACTCGTCAAATGGCATTGTTCAAACCCATGCAGAATAAGGGCAGGGAAAATGAAAAGAAAAGTCTGAGGTCAATAATTCTTGAGCACGTTGCCTTTGTCCTGAATTGATAAGTTTTAAAAGAATGTTCATTTTTTTCACCGGCCCTGTAGTATTAAGCATAGTATCAGGTAAAACTGTTTACGGAAGTTGCTTTTCAAATAGTTTCTTTGCACCTTTCTTGCACTAAAACACTGAAACGTTAAATGATTTGCAAATATTTCATTTGAAGATTTAGTTTTTGTTCTGCTGTTGTATGTGGAAAATGTTTTGTAAAGGAAATATTTTGTTGCATTGTGGGACGTTCCACTGTGTCCAGTGCATGTGTGAGGTCGGTCAAGACCTCATGTACTTCTCATGTGCGAGATGATTCTTTCTCTACGGGCAGGCCTATAGGCTTAATTTCTATGGCTGAATGCCAAATAGGCTTAATTTCTATGGCTGAATGCCAAATACTAATTACTTCAAAACAACTATTCCGTCAAAACAACTATCCCATTACCCCACACAGTATTTTCAGCCTTCTCGGTACGGAAGTTTCCGCGACCCACAGCTACGGTGAGTTTGGGAGTACTTACGCTCGGAGCTTAGTCACTGCTGTTTTGGTGACCTCCACCAAAGTTTCCCTTATAACTATCACTTCAATATCATCCATGGAGAGATCTTTTACTAATAGTTTAGCATAATGCAATAATTTCGCATTTCATAGCATTACTATAAAGCATTAATATCAAAACTGTCCAATTTATGCCTGTCATACGGTAGTCATGTGGGTCTATAATTATAATTGTTACACAGAATGATTATTGGTTTTTACAGACAGACTCTGCTGCACGAATTTCCCGCTCTAGTCTTAGAATAAGACCCTCATACAGCTGGCTTGGCTCCTGGACATTTGCAAGCGCGCTCTGTTGGTCCGACTAGTCTTGATTTTTTTTGCAACGTCGTGAATTTATTCACGACTTGTTGCGAATAATATTTGAGACGTCACAAAATTATTCACGACTATTCGCAAAAATTTTTGTAACGTCGTGCATTTATTCGCAAATATTTTTTCTGTAACTTGAAGGTTTCGACATTTGCCCGACCGGCACACAGAGGTTTTCTAAGACCGTCCGAACCAGGCTTCCAGAGCTACCGCTAGGACTGTTGTCTGTGCGTCTCTGCGTATTTCCAGTGTGGTGAAGACCTAGACCTAGCTCTTGGAAACAATGCAACGAGCCACGTGAAAAGTAAACCTTTTTTTTTTTTTTTAGACATGTCGATCGTTTCCGAATGCCATTGTTTCTTTCTGAATGCACAGTTTCACTTTCCACTTGCAGGCATCGCATGTGGACAATCATACAATAGTACACGTGCGTGGTCACTGCACCGCTGTACATCCATTGTGCAGGATACTCATCATCAGGCTAGGCAGGCGCTTATGATCATGTATTTGCCGTTTGTTATAAAAACACTTTTTACCCTCCAGGCTAATGGAAAAATGTGGAGACAAAATGTACGACACCGCAAAATATGCACGACTAGTTGTGAATAAATTCACGACATCGCACATTCGTGACGAGTCGTAAATTTTTATGTCCCTTCAGGGCCACCATAAATAATCGTGTTATATCAGCTAGCTTTTATTGCTACCATCGCGTGGGTTATTTTGCACAATGTTCGAAAAAGGCACCCTGGGAAGGAAACAGGAACAAGCATTGTCATTTTTCCTTCCTATAATAGAGCAAATGCATACGTGTGGTTCAAACGGTCAAGTGACTGTAATGCTGAAATCACATCATACGAGTCTACAAGGCACATACCGCAAAATTCTAGTACAAGTGTAAAAACGATTGCTCCGTGTGAAACAAGCAACAAAATGGCGCCGAAAGTCGTGCTGATCACTGGCTGCTCATCTGGAATCGGCCTAGCCACGGCTGTGTGTCTAGCCAAAGAGAAGCAACATGAATTCAAGGTAAATATACTGTTGCGTTCCCTAAATATCAATTCGGTGGTAGCATGGATTTTATTAGTGTCTATGGGATGTGATATTTGGGGGTCAACAATTTATTAATTAAAAGGTGGACGTGAAACAAGGGGTTTGGGTGACAGTCAAACTGTATTGTTGGTTTATTGCTCTCACTTCTCTTCATCAAAGTTCAATGTGGGTTTGAAGAAGGTGTAGCTCAACATAATACAACACACAAAAAGCAAAGTTATAGAGAGGGGAAGTTGTATACGAGTGTAACTAAACTACAGTTTGGCAGGACCATTGGAAATGCAAGTCAGACGGAGTGGGTCACGGTACGAGTGTGTAGCATCGCACAGCTAGGCTACACTCATCGGGCCGGGCCGTGGTGGGAGCTGTCCCGGACCACCACGGTGACTAGCAAGGGCTGGACGGGGCCAGCGCCGGTATGTACCCACCGCACTGCCGCTCAGGCCGCAGAGGGTTGAGCGCAATGATAAGATCGCCGCACTGTGTACCATTGGCTCAGCGTAGAGACGGGGAGGACTGGGCTAGTTAGCAGGACAAGGGTGGCGAGGGACACGGGGGTGTCTCGCCCGGCGATCGGTTCGGACGTAGCGGTGACGGGCTGCTACGACTCTCGCTAACACCCCGAGCTAATTCGTACCGCTCTCGCATCGGGCTATAGCTAGCTGGCCATTCATATGGTTACTATCGCACTTCTCTCGGAAAGGGTCCAACCGCTGCACTACGTTAGGTTCCGCTCTCGCGACAAAGGTTTGGTTCGCCGCACGTGACCGACGAGCTAGGGAAAATCTGCTGTATTTATAGGATTCTAGAGGCTTAGGAATTAATAAAATATGAGCGTCACTGAACAGCTCAACCAATGAAAATCTTCCATCTCAAAGGGTCACGTCACTTCCTGCTGGAGTCGTGTGCAAGAATCTAAGTGTCGTGTGTAAAAAGGTAAAATACAGAATAAGAAGTCACGTGTACAAAGTGTAGAGCCGGGTGCGTGAAAGTGCTTACCCGGTCATCTGTGGCGAATGATTGACAGTTACAAAGTCTGAGGTTTCTGAACATTAGCATTTCAGGGAACCTTACCACGCCCAACCACGCAGCCACGTGGAGGGGAATTTCGACATGCCAAAACTGAGCAGAGAAAACACAAGGATAAAGGAGTGAAGGATCACGCCAGAGGGTACAGCATGAATAACTTAATACAAAATTAGCGTCTCTGCTACATGTCCATAATGCGTAGCTGAGCTACATAATATATCCTGAGGAATGCAAGGACCGAGAACAAGTAAACTAGGGGGCGCTAGAATTCCAAGATTTGTGGGTGCGCAGCAATACATTACGATAGTGACAATCATTGTTCGGGGATAATAGGCCTCATAGCACCATGACTCGAGAGTCATTATGTGCTACTATATGCAGATGCGAGGTGCTAGTCCGGCAACTTGACTGGCACCTGGGGTGTTTGAAAATGCATACCTCATGTACTTGAAGTGGGAGAAGGATCTCAAGTGTTTACAATTTATGGACAAATTAGGCAGTGCTATTCATTATTTGCTAGTGATTGTATACTAGTCGCGCAAGGTGGTATTCCTGGAACTTGACTTACACCTACAGGGTACATAAAAATGTAGGCCTATATCTCATGTGGCAGAAGTACTTCAAGTGTTCATGATTTGGGGACAAAGCTAGTGCTAGTCATTTTGTTCTAGTGACTATATGCTAGTCAACAACGCTAGCACCAAAGGTGCATAGAGACATTTGCCTCAAATTTAAATGTTCATGATTCACATGTTGGGAGTTATTTATTTTTGTTTTACAAAAGTTGGCTTGTTACAAAAGAGGGTGTTCAAAATTATCACTATATTATAATGACGTTCAATTTCACGAACTGGCAAGCATTTGCGAAATTCGTGCAGTGTTATTCGTTACACGTGAAACCTTCTAATTTTTTTGGGACTAATCCATGCAAACTATTCTATGGTTCACGGCTAGAGATCTCTGTAACAATAACAATTGATCAAGGTTTATTTGCAAATTTGCTAATTCGTATTTTTTCTGTTTGAATTGTTATGAAAAGAATGAACAAACAGCAAAGTAAAATTATTTATATCACACAAATGGACAAGGTGAGGAAATGTCTAAATAGGATGAGAAAAATAGAATGCAACATGAAAGCAAAATTAATGCTTTAAAATGTGACAAAAACGAAAATAAACCACCATTTAAGAGAATCCGAACAATCTCAGCATACATGCACATGATGAATGGACGAGAAATAATCAAGGGTATCACTTCGTATCATGACAAAACTGAACAGCAGGTATGAACATGGAACATTTTTGTTATGGTCACGTCATCTTACAGTCTTCCCTAGCGTAGTTCACCTGGACAGGTGTATCTTTGATTAGTGGAAAACCTCTGGCTTTTCTACTTCACGTTTCGAATGACAAAAACAGAAAAACTGCTCCGCAATATTTTTTATTGCATTTTTACCATTTCCCTCGTTGCAAACCAATTTGAACAACAAGTGCATTAAAATGCCTTGTAATTAACATGAATGATAAAAGACGAATTCACTTTATTGCATTGGAAACTACTCACAGGCAAAATGTAAAGAGACCAAATAAAATCTAAAACCTCCTTTGAAAATTAAATCACCTTTATTTGTCGTTTCACAGGTATATGCCACAATGAGGAACTTGGGGTCAAAGGGCAGCTTGGAGACAGCAGCCGGGGACACCCTGGATAAGAATCTCTTCATCCGGAAACTAGACGTGACTAAGGAGGACACCATCTCGTCTGTGGTAGACGAGATTGTACGCGAAAATGGGAGAATTGACGTTCTAAGTGGGTGATAGTGCTCTGGTAGTAAATGCTTCAGACGAAAATACCCACTACATTCACTCTCTATATTCAAAACATGAAAATGACAGTTTGGGTTTCCATTCTGTTATAGTTCTGTTGAATGTGTTAATCAGATGAATTTGGGTGAAATCTCTGACAACCACGACCAACCTGCGAAAACAGTCGTCCTAAAGAATGACTGCGATTTTCAAGATAATCCCTCCTCCTCATTGCAAAAAAGAGAGCAACACAAGGGGTCACAAAATGAACAAGCTAACAAAGTTGCCGGACCAAGATTTCGTAGGGTGTTTGCTTGATGCTTTTCAGCATCGTTACGTTTAATACGAATGATAGAAAGCAAGACAAGATCGAGCACACTTGTTAATGGTATCCTTGTCAGTACGTGGTACGTCGTGACACTCAGCAGTTCCAAAGTTATTTGAATAATTGGATTCCTGCTCCTCTTTTGTGATCTTTCTATCTCTGAAGTAAACAATGCTGGGTGCGGCGGTGTAGACGGAAATGACCAGTGGCCTCTTGAGAGGTGTCAGGCCATGATGGATACCAACTACTGGGGCGTGGTTAGAACCACCAGGGCGGTGTTACCAACCATGAAGAAACAGAAGTCAGGCCGAATACTGAATGTGAGCAGCCTCTACGGTGTCTTGGGTAAACCCCAGTCCTTTTATCCAATTTAACCTAAGGCAGTTGCAAAGTTCTGTGATAACTTGCCAGTCTTAGCTGAGAGGTGGCTTAAATTTCTCATGATGTCTACTTTTCGTCAATAGATCAATTGTTAATCGAGAGACGGTGTCATAACAGCACTATAAAGCGAGAAGGGGGTAACATCCGTAGAATTTTCTCTTTTATGGACCTAGGTTGGTTTTTTTTACCGCTATAACATCCGTAGAATTTTCTCTTTTATGGACCTAGGTTTTTTTTACCGCTATAGGTGGCCCCTTTTACGCCACGTATGTCTCCAGCAAATTCGCCGTCGAAGGGTTTACTGAATCTTTCGCTCCAGTGTTGCGAGACGCTTACAATATCAGGTATGGAAGACGTATAGAAGTAAGCTCTGATGGCCAGATCTAAGCCGATTACAAAATCCTAGTAAAACAGCTGCTTTTGGCAATACGGCGATTTCTCCCAACGATCTGCTTTGAATACCGAATCAAAGCCAGACACTGAACTAGTCCAATCAAAAGCAGAATTCATGCACCCTTTGGCACTGTAATACATGTACATGTAAAAGCAACTGAAGTGATCATGCATAGGCCTACATCCAGAAAAAAAAAGAAAAACAGGAAAATTACGGAAAGTACATCAGTCGAGGTGCCCTACGGGACAATACCGAACTGGCACTATACAGTTTTTTTATATGAGAGCGCAAGGTACCATGCACCAATCGCCTTATGTAATGGCGTTGGTGGATGTATGGTTTCGGAACTTTAGTGAGCTATATAATCGAGAGTTAGTTGGGTCAAAGTTCCGAATGTGTATAACACGAGCGCATTGAACGTATGGCCAATCCATTTATTTGCATAGCTCCTACAAGCATTCAATTGTGTTGAAAGGATTAGTCACCGTAAAACAAGAATTTGTGACGTACTATGACGATTAGGCCGAACGATCTTTCAATTCAATTTTTTCCTGGAAAAAGTAGAATGTTTTATATGTATAGTAAACAAAGAGGCACTACTTGCGTTAAATATACATCAGAATAACCTACCAAAATTGGTGTATATTCCATGTTCAGTGTGCCTCCCAATTGCTATTGCAGGATGAGTATTATCCAGCCGGGTCCGGTCAGAACCGAAATGTTGGCCAACTTCCAGAAAGACCGAGAAGAGTCCATAAAGGATTTCGACAGCGCCACGCGAGAAATGTACCTGGTACAAAAGAAGAAGATGAAATCCCTTGTGGAACAGTTGGATCAAACCGCCGACGACATCGCAAAGCTACACCTGGAGGTGATACTCAGCGAGAATCCGCACCTGCGGTACCAGACCAGTGAAGCTGGTACTCAGATTGTTGCTACTAAACTTAAGGATCCTACCACTGACGCTCTGCTGGATATGCTGAAGCAGTAAGATGCACTTTACCGAGGCAAACACTGCCCTACAGATCCTTTGCATGCACAGCGATCTTTATTTTTACTGATGGTTTATGATGTATTTCTGATTTTAATGTGCCTTGGAATGTAAAAAGCCTCGGGGATTTACATTAACTCTTCGGTGTGAAACCTTTCTTATCCTAACACCAAATTAAACCAGAACATTTCTCGTCTGGTCTAGCCATTGCAAAGAACATTTGAACGCTTTCCACATCTTTAGTAATACCTGTCACTGTTGATAACAGAACGTTTGATTGTTCTACAGTTAACTGCACAAAATTGAGTCAGACGATCAACATTGACTTGATGGACTCAGAAATTGCAGTTTTGACATTGAATTATTTCAACGTCAGGCACAGTGAGATACGGTTTAACATCGTTTGAGACGTTCTACCAATAAATTTTTTTTTTGCGTTTTTCAATTTACCGAGTTAATATTTTCTGTTATGTTCGGTGGCGATTTCAGATTTTCATTTCAAGTGGAGGACTCATTTGCATTTTTATTAAATCACTCCAGTGACGTCACCCTCTTCAGAAAGGTGTCGACTATTCATAATAGAATATACTGTAAATTGCGCAAAAACTAAAACTTTGACTTTTTGACTCATAATGGACTCGATAGACAAAAAATTGCAATTGTGGAATTTAAGTCAAGCACAATGAGAAACGCTCTAAACATTTTGATACGTACATGTATTCCGACTTTATTTGCATTTCAGTATTTGTCGTCATTTTTACTTATTTATATGTTAATTATGCGTAATGTACAATTTTTATTATCTGTCTCTGTGCTTTGTTTTAAAAATTCGCATTTGGCTATTTTACTTTCAGTATAACCCCAGTTTCAACCTTTTCTCAGTTTTCAAAATAAATACATGTAATTTTTAAAAGAGAAATAACGATGACTGTTCAAGTGGTCTTCATTTGTAAAAACAGTGCGAACCTGTTGTTCTCAAATTAGCCGCTTGTTAACCTGCTTGGTGGTCGTGTTAAACGTCCCCTATTCCGTACAGTCATATCTGTAGCAGTGGGTAAATGGAATCTGGCATGTTTCCACTGCGGACTTTTATATACAAATCCATTTCCCCTCAGAGCGAGACAGTGTATGCGCCCTCCAGCGATGCACTGACGGTGCCGACTGCGTGTCCGTGTGTGCGACTTAAATTCAGTACATGCACACTGTACGTGCATTAAAAAAAAGAAAGAAAAGAATAGTTTTGACCCGAGCGGAGGAGTTGTACAATGGCTTGAGCCTCAGGGGTCAAGCTCTTACGTGCACGCAGATGTACAAAGCTAACCAACTCAGGGCAGTAGATCGAATCATCTCAGGGCTCAAATCACTAGTGAACAAGTTTTTGTTCTCTAATACAAATTACAATGGGCACTAGTGGAGTGAGGGACGTGGTTTCATTTAAGGAGAAACGGCTCAAAAAGTGGAGATTCTTTGTCTCAAAGGGCGAAGACTCGAATCTCCACTTTTTCGTCGTTTCTCCTTAGCCCTAACAGTCCCAAATCCGCCAATTTCAATATGATTTTACATACACCCTAGGGGGTTAGGGTTAACATAATTTCCTTGCACTGTTCTTGGATGTCGTTATACTAAAATATTAAGATTTAAAACGATTTTCCAATGTTTCACAGAGATTTAGTTTCTGACCTACTGTCGTGTATCTGCATACCGCAGTGCTGTCAAGGACATATAGCCTACGTTTCTTAACACAGTTACCATCTCAGCAGTCCCGCGGTGTCATGCGTACATTTTGCACTGCTTATTTGTTTTGCACATAAAATATAATTTTTTTCTGGTAAGCTATATGCTACGGTTGGAAGGAAACATTCATACAACTGTTTTGTCGTAGTATCAAGTACAAAATTAGTGAATATCAACGTCTTGGCCCGGCTCTTTTTAAAAATTGCTCTAGACGATGTTCTCCTACATGTCCTATGAAATATTATTTGATGTATTTGTACAGAGAAGAATTTTAGCAACGGTGTTCGACAGTTGGCAGGTAGAACTCCAATGATAAACTGCACAAAACTATAATGGATGACCTCTGAAATATTATTTGGGTTCTGCAGTGATCACTGTCTTAAGTAAATATACGGAAAAATGCAAACTTTTGTCGACTTATCCACTCCTCAAATGGTATCCAATATATTGCTCCTGGGTGTCTTCTTCTTTCACGGGTTAGGCTACCTGCCGTCAAGTCTCTTTTTAATTCCATGGTCCTCATTTCAGCCCTGTTGTGGTTTTTTTTTTTTGGTTCCTGACTGAAGGACAAAAACAGCAAATGCCTTCTGACGAACGGGATGGAATTGAACCAGACCAATGCCAGGAAAAAGGGGAACTAGGCGAGGTAGTAATTATCGTTACTAATATCTCACTTTATTTGACCCAAACATCGATGCCTTGCAACGCTTTATAAAAGCACCGACGTGGTTTTCCATTCTACTCGCTTGGACTTTTTCTGGACACAGCATACTTCAAACTCAACTACAAGAACTCCTTCAGCATGCATATTTACACGAGTATATTTCATCAGGTTTATAGCACCATTCTGGCATTAATTCTTTAGCACCATGGTGAGTAGAAAAAAAATGAACTGTGAAGCTGAAACGGAGGTATTTAGTTCTTGATCATTCTGCATAATGCCCGAAATATAGTTTCGAAAAATTTATTCACGGTAAACTACTTCATTCAATGGGTTTATCAAGAAAACTGCTCTTGGCTCACACTTCCACAGCAAAGACTGCTTTCAAATTTCCTTAAATCGTTCTTGAGCGTCCATTGATAGTGTTACACGTTTTCGGTTGTAGTTTGGACATGTGTCATCTGTCGATGTAGCTTTTGTCTCATTTTTGTGTGTGACGAAGGACGTGTTGTCTGCAGAAAATTCGTAGGGTTTGTCAGCAAACTATTCTCTACACCAGTTCGCCCTACTTCTAATTTTCTTGCAAATTGTTCCAATCTGAAATTTCATCTATCATGTGTATACTGTTTTAACACACGAACATGCCAAATATCCAACATCGCCGAATTACAGGCCAAAGCTTCATTTACACTTCTCGCTTGCCTCCTTCTTCTGATGTGCAAAAGAAAAAGACATCTACAGGGGACAAAATGAGGGGGAAATCCCAATTGTATGTTCCCATACGCCTCCACGGCCGAAATCACTCTAAATAATATTACCGGAACGCCGGACACCCGAAAAGAGAGAAGCTAGGCTCCACACACGCCTTTGCTACAGGCAGGAAAGCACTTCTTCTTCCCACATAGATCTTGCAGGCAATCAAGCTGCGAGCATTTCGATTCTTGCCGAGTTATAAAGGGTAGCTGCAATCAATTTGTTTTAGTACAGACCTTCAAATTGCACCTTTGTGTCTCAGTCAATCTTATGTTCAACTCTTGTTTCACTATTATAAAGGGTAATTCACCGCCATTTTGTTTTTATGCTAATGAGTATTTCCGTATTCATGAGCAAAATTGTGATGTCGTCCCGGGGAGCAAGCTTTGGTGTTTCATTGGTTTGTGCACAATAAAATGCTGCATTTTGGTAGATTTTGCGGGACTAATTTTTCTCTTCTTTGTTGATTTATTGTTGCTCATGTGTATAGCAATAATAAGGCATCAGTCCCTTTCTCAGAAACGTTTTGAGTAAGTAAATGAGTTCACAAGTTTTACTGATAAATTAATGCACAGAACATTGTCTTGCCTAGATATCGTCAAGGCAACAGGACTCTCAGTTGTCCAGGAAAGCAGTGATAATTCTTAGTGTTCAAAAATTATACTTTTAAATACATTTAACCAAATACGAGTGTCAAAGAGTTTTCACATACTGAAGAATAATACTGAGTTACAGAAAGGTTGTGTATAAAAAAAAATCATTGCAGCTACACTTTTGGGGAAAATTCTGTCAAATAAAATGAAGCCAGTCCAAAGTTCCAGCCAACAAATCTCAAAAAGGTCCAAAAATATAAGAGCGTGTCAATGTTTCCAACAGAATGGGAAAAAATAACAAACTTCGAAAAACTTACTTTAGCTATCGATCAATGTAAAAATGTGAATAATCACAAAATCTCAGAACCACTAATACTAGCACTACAAGACACATAAACCAGCAGGGAAAAACAAGAAAAAAAGGAATACATTAAAAACTAATAAAGGTCCTATGACAAACAGTTGCATAGTCCCTAACTGTATTTGATTGAACTAGTTCAGTTCGGCATCCCTTCCCTGAGTGTTTCTCTTGCGCGGTCTCTTGTTCTTGCGGGGTCGCGTGGAGCCTTTCTGTGGCCTTTTGGTGCTGCTGGTCGCCGGTCGCCGCCTGTTCTTGTTCGATCCCTTGGTCTTCTTCTTGGACTTAGCTTGGGGCCGGCCTTCTCTCACTGTCTCGGTCGGAGGTTCTTGAGTGGCGGTCTTTCAGAAGTAAAGAGAGTATAAATAAATAAAACTTTTCCACAGGGGGAAGATTTCAAGGAAAAAGCTCTTCGCCACTAATAATTTTGTTCGCAGCCGGTGTGTTTTGTGCGCATTCGGGGAAATATTCAAGGGCCAGTTTCTTGGAGCTGCTTGCCGATCAGCAGTAATATTTTCCAACCACTTTGTCGAAAACCCTCAATGAAGGTTTCAGACTGGAGAGATGGTTCAAAGAAGGGAGTCTGTATGCTTGCATGTAGAGCTGTTACAATGTCAGGATTAGGCAAACTCTTCGCCTTACTGCGCGCTTTCCGCGCCTTTCAGCTGTGGCTATTTAGGACTGGGGTTTCCTCCGCAAAAAATCAGGTTCACTTATATGAGGTCCCCCCATGTAGCGCAATGTTTATAACATGCCGGAATACAGTTGAGCAGACGGTCATTTAGGATGCTTAACCATGCAGAGAGCTCACGATGTAGCAAACGATGCCGGTTTGTCTCGTTTGACTGAAATCTATATTTGGTGTGTTTTAGTTGATTGCATCCATTAAAACACTTCAGTGAAGTCCTCGTCGGCCTGCTGAGTATCTACAGAAAATACCAGACAGTGTTGTGCTTACCTCATCGGAATCACACACCCTACAGCTGACCTTACAGAATTTGTGCATGAAGTTGGTATTTTGGTCGCAGTAGCCGCGCTTTGCCCACTTGGGGCACTGCTTGTGGGTGTCCGAACACTCTAAAAAAAGAAACGGCGGGAAAAATGCTGATCAGCTAACAAGCTTTAATAAATGATTCTTAACCTTCTGAAATATGTCTACCTGATAAATAATGGCACGCACTTTTGTTTTGTGAGTATACTGCTCCACCTGTTTAATTAATCATGGTTTAACTGGGATCACAACTTCCTAACTATCGCTGCCTTACGAAGTGTAAGGACTAGCCGTACAAATGACGAACCTATAAAACGTAACTGGGAAAATTCTGGCAAACTGTTTGTGTTTGCTGTCGTACTGAGTCTGCTGTCGAAAATGTAGTCTCCACATTGCTCTTGAAGTCACACATCGCCATTTTTCAACTGCATATACAACTTCCGGAACGTTCCTCGATAAAGCGTTTCAATTATACTGCACCTGTTGGACCTCTTCCACAGTTCCCGCAGCTCAGCGCACAGGCTTTCGCCAGTCCCAGTGGATTGGACAAGCAGTCGCCCCTCTTGGCCCAGACTCGGCAGTTGGCATCTTTATCAAAGCAAGCTGGAGCAAATAACAGAAAAAAAAGAACGCAGAGAGACTGAATGAGAACAGAATAGAAAAAAACATGCAATGCTCCTCAGCACCATCGAGACTGACTTGAAACGACTCTTCGAAATGTCACGACTCTAAATCAGGGGAAATATTTCCACTTGTCACGTGGTCGTTCTTGTGGTAGGGTCTCGTTTTCCATATTTATCAGTCAGTTGCTACAGTTGGTCTATGTTAGCTTGTCATTTATTTGATGCATAGAAAGTTTTTTCAAGGTGTTTTCATCAGGCCTAAGCGCCAACGGTTAATTGACTAAGTACGCAGTAAGAAGAATGTAAATGTTTTGATACGGCAAAACAAAAATCTTTAAACATTTTCATATACGCAGACATCAAAAGCCCAGGTTTCCAGACCACATTGTCTAATTTCTCAAGTTCTCACTCCCTGAGTTCCCACTCAAAAGGCTTACTTTTTCAGTCCACAAGTCAGACTCCAGAGAGGACTTGGGCTGAACATGGAATCTTACTGCACGGTACATATCTTGACTTTTGTTGCTCTAAGTTCTTCGTTGCCTGTCACTTGCTTGGATGTCTTACGCTTAAGATAAAGGGGTTACTATGGTTGCTGAGGTCGCTATAGCAGCCGCTGTTATCGCTGCCATATACCTGAAACTTCTGTGCCGTCAAGGCATGTATTGTCATTGTCGTTGTCATCGTCACTGTATTTTTACCATTATTAAGAGGCAACTGCAACAAGCCACTCACTGGGACAATAGCCGCAACTTTTCCTGCAGTGGTTCTTCATGTATCGCACATTGACGTGACAGTTGCCGTTTTGGTACCACCTTTGGCAGTGAGGGTGATAATCCCTACACACACCTGTAGGAGAGGAGTCAAACAGGTATTGAAAAGAGTCGGATATGAAGTACACGTGGGCCAATTACATGTACAACCTGCGGTGGGAGAGAAGTAAGTAAACATCATCCTGTTTGGCCAATAAACTCCCCGTTAAAGCACCCAATTTCTGCCTAACACCGAGCAGAAGAGTTGTGCTTACCGCAGCAGAAATTTTCACTAACCGTAAGCACTAGTTCACGCCGAGTATGCTTGGCGTGCTTGTGCTTACAGTTGCGCGCGCATGAACATTTCCACTTTTTTGTGACTACTTTAAGCAATTTTCGCCCGAGGTAAGTTCTGCATGCAATCGACAGAGCTTCCGTCAGCGTAAAATCGTATGCTTAACAGCGGCATGAAATAAGGCCCAACTGTTTGAAGGACGTCTAGAATAGAGAGCAATGTCACGCTGAAATTTTTTATTTTCAAATTACCAACTCAGCTGGTTTCTTTGAACAAGTTTGCTAATCATACACGTCTGCTCTACGGGGAAAGTAACACGCCTTTTAAACAGGCACGCACCGTCTGATTGAATGCCGGAATGTTGAAATGTTCTGTGAATATACAGAAAAGTAATCCTGCAGGTTTGGCTAATCTGTGCAAAGTATTTGAAGTACCACTGCCCTGGTACGCAGAATCTGATTGGGTCAGTTTTGCTGCGCAAGAAATTCGTATGTGTCTCGGGCTCTTATTGGCGCACAATCACAAGCTCACGTGATCTCCAAATCTCATAACAGCCTTGACATGTTTGTTTAACAAATACAAAGTTAAAGAAAGTACATGTATGCCATCAAAATGATTGAGAAGTGAGACACTTAGACCTGTATGGGTGGAAAAGCATGGCACAGCAGGATCGATTGTGGAAAATATCAAAACATGAAAATGAATAAGCGAGGGAGGGGGGACTTGCCGATGAATGACGAAGGGATGAAATTAATATGCGAAAAAGGCAGACAGATTTGACACTGATGAGAGAAAGCACAATATCCCTGAAAAAACTTCAATTTCATGAAATACAGCACCTTAAATGAATTGGTGAATTCAAGACTAAAAAGCCACGAATATCATCTCGCTTCACTTCAGATTTAATATGATTTTTAAAAAAATGTAAAGTCAACTCAATTATCAACGTTACTAACTCGTTCACATACTCTTCCGCATTCTCCCTCAGACTGTTCATAATTCTCAACACACTCACATTATGATTAACTTAAAGTCACCAACATTTTTAATACACTTTATTATAATCACGTATAATTACTGAAACAATTTGCAAGGGTACTAAATGACATTTTCACTATAGCAAAACTGGAGATTGTTAACATACGGCATTCCTTTCTGAACGTAACCAAACAGATGTTCATGATTTTCCCAGTGAATGTCATAAATCATCGTTTGTGATATGCAGGAACCTTAAATAATTGTTTTCAACAAAACCACATCTTTTAAATTATACCCTTAAATGTTTGCTTTTCGTAACGCGCTCTTACACCTCATGTGACAAGGCCAAGGTAATTCGTTAAGTTTGCAAAAACTTCACAGTACTGAAAAGTCTAACCATGAAGACATGAAAGTGTGCCATTTTAGACACCATGCACAACTTATCAGTTTATGAGCTTTCTTTTTCTGGGTATGGCTTCTTGGAAGCCGTTATTTCATGGCCTCTTGTTGCAAACTCAACTTTTATTGATACAGAGCATATCGTCAAACAGTTTCCTCTAGAAAATGTCACCCTACGTCACGGTAGGCCTGCACTGTATATACCTCCCGTGCTATTTAATTCAGCCGGCGTCGACTCGTTTAGGGCGGGTGCAGGCGGTGGCGGGGCTCGGTCGTACACTCCACAAAAGCCGCAACTCAGCGGGCAGTTGGACCTCATCCATCGGGAGTTGTCGCCCCTGCAGCCCCCGCCGTCGGCGAGCCTCTTGCAGCGTCTGTAGTGGTCCAGGCACCCTGATTCGTCGAGGAGGAAGTAGTTGAACAGTGGTTGAATTGGATAGAAAGTGACAGCTGTCAGTGGCATACGATTACAAATATTAACACTGTGGGAACAATAATGAGTGCTACAGCAGAAGCCATCTTGGTTACTCAACTGTTAAGGAAAAACACTCAGACTAACATTTGAGATGCTCAAAGAAGATTTAAGTAAAGCAGTAAAACAAAAATAAAAAGGTTAATTGACATTTGTTTGAGTATTTGGAATAAAAAAAGCTTTTCAGACTTCTATTGATGCTGATTAAACAAGTGCATATTAAAGCAGGACTTTCATTTAAAGTAAACGCAAAGGACAAGTTACATGGCGCCAAACGGAAACAGGGGTGCAAAATTAGAAAGTTACAAAGGAAAAAAAGGGACCAACGTGGACTGAGTGAATAGCCGAACGAATCCAGATGTACACGAAGGAGACAGGCGCATACGGCTCTGTAAATTGACCGCGTTCATCTGAAAGCTGATAAATTGGGTAGCGGAGAATAACCAAAGCAAGCTGTTTGAGCAAAGTAAATTAACAAAAAAAAGCAAACTATTTATGTGCTGTAAACAAAAATAAAAGGTGAAATACAAATACTGTGTACGAGCAAACTATTATAATACATATTCAGTCAAATTAAACAACAGAGGTTAAAAGAGAAATTAGGAATTCACTACATCACAGCAGCCTATGATCTGGGGGATATGGAGGGGGCTATAGCTTGTTAATGTCAAAGGATATTTTTCACCAGACTGTCAGAAGACGAGCCGTGTCTCACTGGCCGACGACCACTTAGTGTACCTGGCAGGGTTTTTCGTTCGTGACAGCGCTGACAGGTTTTGCGACAGTAGACGTTCATCCAGCCGGGGTTGTACTGACAATCTCCCTTGGCGGCCCACGCCGGACATCTCTGATAGGAATCGGTGCAGTCTGAGACACAACGAACAGTCGGTCACATTTCCTTCACTTGAAAACTGATTCAATAAAGAGCCTCGTGAATAAAATCTGATTTTACCCACGTGGCTGATCCAGAGCTAAATTTACGGGTTGGACAATAATTATTTTGAGGGTGGCCAAACATACTGGAAGTCGTTTATGAACCTTTTTATGGCTCTATTGAGGGTTGAGGCACACACGCAGAAGGGAATGCAAAATGAAATCCCCCGGCCAATCACCTCACTCTCATTTTTTTTCAAAAACAACAAAAACACTTTCCCCTTTTGGGGGTTGGGATATGATCCCACCCCCCCATCTGCCAATATTTACTATACACGACTTACAATTCTTTGACTTCCGATGTCTGGTTTTGTGATAGTCTCGAGTACAACAATGCCTATCAGCTCCGTGAATGGAATTTTTTTTTGACACAAAACTGAGCCAAAAATCTGCCCTCCCACCAGCCAGGGGAAGTTACGATAAGTACCGACAGACGGTGGCATGTACCTTGGTGTGCCTCCTCGACCTCGCCCGGGCAGGCGTCGCAGCTCTTTGGGCAGTTCTTCTCCATCCATTCGGTGGCGATGTCGCACTCGCCGTTCCCGGCCCAGAGTTTGCAGGTGGTGAATCGATCCGCGCATTTGTTCCGCTGCTTGGCCGTGGGAGCTACGGTAGAACCAGAAGGAAGTGGAAATGAGAGCTGAAGAGGTTTAACCTTATCAAAATGTGACACTGAAATTTGCAAGGGACATCCACTATGAAGTGGCGAAATTATAACAGTAACTCCCCCCCCCAAATAAAATAAATAAATAAATAAACTGTTTAGTCTGCATAACATTACCCGTCATTCTATGCGGTCAAGACTACCAACGTATTGGCAATGGATACTTTATTTTATAGTATTCGCAATCCACATCTTAAAGCAAACTAGTCTATTCCAAGCAATAATATTATCATCAATGATTTATTACTGATTACAAATCATGATACCATTAATGGGAACAAACGTCTCGTTCATGACAATTTTCTAGTTCTCTCATTTTCCGTAACACAAATGAGACCGTTTCGAAACAACATGTAGCGGTAGCACTCCTCACTGATTGGCGGGAAAGCCTGTGATTGCGTAATGCGAGGGAATCTTGAGCGTACTAACTAATGTTGTTGGCAGAAAGCAGACGAGAAAAGCCAGCAATGCTTACTGTATGCCAATATGCCAACGAGCAGCAGCCGCTATGGGCAATGCCGGCAACTTTAATACATGCAGATAGCGTTTTTGCGTTCAAGTTTCGGACTTTCTTTCACCCAATTACCTGTCGTCAGAACAGTTGCCATGGAACAGTAACCGCAACTGATTGGGCATTTGACCCTCATCCACTCCTCGTCGTGTTGACAATCGCCCTCTTGTGACCAAATGTTGCACAGGCTGTGCCGGTCTTCGCACGGGGGAGTACCTGTGTATTGTGTGTGGTCACGAGGTTGTACGCAAAGCATCCCAATGTTTTTTCAAGGGTTAGATGACCAAGGTTTAGATTGTTAGAGTTTTTCGAAATTGAAATTGTGGTCCCTTTCTTCCTTCCTCCGCAGTGATGTGTCTAGCCAGCATGCTGGTTAGCTTTACATGTGTTTGTGCGTTTCACAAAAATGTAAATTGCAACTTTTGTGTCATGTCTCATCAGTTCACATTAACAGGCGTGCCTTGGATCTGTCATTTGTTGTTTTGTTTGTTGGGTGTTTGTTTGTTTGTTCGTTTCATATTTTATTCTTCCCGGAATGTTTGTGTACATGACTGTGATCTTTCTGCACTCTATAAAGCTAATTTCAAAAGAGAAATGAGTTGTTCCACAGCAAAACGAAACTGCATTTCAAACAATTGGAAACCAAAATACGGCAGCAACATAAGGGATATGAAAACGCGAAAGCAAGCGAAGAATAGTTTTCTTAATTGGGGAGTTATGTCAATCAAACCACACAAATCTAGCTCAATCGCTGATCAGTAACTATGGAGGGGGGATAAAACAAGACCCACGGGTGTACAACACGCATTGCATTGCTGGCCTGGAATCTCCGGAGGTTTCAAAGTTGTCCAATTGATGAAATTCTCAAATAAGTTCGTCCTCACCGTCCAAACATTCGGTGTCGTTTGCAGAGATTCTTAGCCAACGGTCGAGCGCACGTCCCCACGGGTCCCTCATGCTACAAGTCTGCCATAAGTCATGCAGTCTCGAGTTGAGTCAGAGCGCCGTTCACTCAGTGCTTCATTTGGAGTGCGACAGCCTTGTCATTTTTCATTGGTCTGTTATGACCTGTACGCGAAGGGACTTGTGATCAGACTTGTGTTGGACTATCGGCAACTGTCAGCTGCTCTAACCTTGGGCGAAGTGTATTTGACATGCATGTGCGTATACGGTGATTTCCTTGTGTTTTTAGAGGCTTGTGGATGTCCTTCAAGGTATACACGTAAGTCTAGCGAGCGCTTCACTATGAGCGCTCCATTCACTGCACGGTTAAACTGCGAACAACACGAAGCAGGCCATGCGAGTTATTATAATTATCACCTCATTCATTCTATCTACAAAGTATAATCAAGTGGTCCTACAAGTCTCGAATCCAAATGTCCAATCCAATTGTCTAAGAATTATCAAAGAACATTATGAACTAAAAAAAAAAGGTTTGAAAGTTTCCGTTCGGAGATAACAAATAGCAAAGATTCGTTGTCTTTTTCTCTTCTACTTTCTCGAAATGTATGCATATTCTAAGGCAATTCCGTCCAGGTTTCCTCCCACGGACTGGTAAAATTTAAGACGTATCGCATCGGACTGACCTTTGACCCCCGTGACCCGTTCATCAATGCACATGCCGCAGCTCTTTAGACATCGCTTGTACATGAAGTCGGGCTCCCTGGTACACCGCCCATTGTCCGCCCACTGGTCGCATCGCCTCATCTTGTTCTGACAAATCTGGCGGCGGCGAGCAGGTGGCTTCTGGGTGCCAGACCCGTCTGTGGGACATTGAAAAAAGGCAAAGGTACATTGCTAAGGAAACTTGCAGACGAATTTATATCTTTATGTGCACCTTACGGGTGATGCCTACCACCTACGTTCTAGTGTGGATGAGAATTCGACTTCGATAACGTTTTCATAAGCAAAATCCTTTTAGCTTGCATTGCCCAATATTAAAACTAAGTCTGTGTTAATAGTCCTAGCATGTACGTGTAATTTAATAAGCGTGATTTGAAAACTCCTTTTCAAATCTGCTTCTTATTCAGAAAACCCGTCAATACCCCCTCCCCCGAATTCCATTCTTCGTAGACTCACTTTGTTTTCAAATTAGCGGCTCGCATATCTTAATTTTGCTTCGATAATGTGCAAAACTTGCACATTATCACAAAACCTGCACGAGGCTGTGGATGTTTTTATGGATAAACTTGTTTTTGTCACAAAACTGGACCGTTTCGAACTGACTGAGAAAACAGACACATAACAAAGAAAGTTGTGCAAATCACTATACTCTGAAAACAGACCGTTTCCGAGATTCCACCATCTTTGTGATCTCAGGGTAATCCTATGACCCTCGTTGCGGCATACTGCACTCCATCATTCTCAGAATACAGCAGCTTGATTGGATTTATTCCGCTGCAAGGCCCCATGAATTTCCATATGACCGCGCAGATCGCAGCCACCGTAAAACGACCCACACAATCACCTGTCTCTGTGGTAGTGTCGTCCCAAATTTCCACGGTAACCCCGGTCTTGTTTGCACATCTCCAACAACTAAGGGCGCAGTTCTCCATCATCCACTCCGGGTAGCTCTGGCAGACGCCGTGTCTTGCCCAAATATGGCAGAGGGGATGCAAGTCCCGGCAATCTGGAAGATGCCGTTTGTTACATTTCCATGCCCGAAAGACAACATTCTTGACAAAATTATTCAGTACTAAACAAATTGGTACAAAAACCTCACTGTCACAATGCTTAAAGCACATTGGCTCCGCAAGAGAACAAGCAATCTTCCTGCATTGAATACTTTGAGGACAGTATGCGTCACGTGCCCGGTACCGGCAGCCTCGAAATAGCTACGCTTAAACGTAAGAACTGTTAGAAGACTACAAAGAATCAATTTATAGTACACGTATTTGTTACAAGGTTCCAGATCTCTGTAAGGAAGAAAATGATAAAAGAAAGTAACACGTCTATACACCCTTCTGATTCCAGACACTCTACAAACGAGTCCTTAAATGACTTCTTAACTCCTGTTCACACAAGAACTCTGTATTTTCAGTCAGTCCCCACACTCTTTTACGACATCTCTGTCTCTGTCTTCTCTCCCCTTCATTTTCCCCTTCAAATTCACCTGTTATTTCTCAATCACTCCCGCATATAAACAGCTTTTCTTATTTTAATTGTGAAAAGCAGATAAAATCAGAGAAAGTCGGAGCAAATGTTAAGAATTACAGAGGGAAGTATGGCGTTTGCAACAGCAGGTGATACGAGGAAAGCGCAGCTGGAAACAAAAGCAGTGATGGGTGGGGAGAATTAGACAGCGTGAGAAAAAGTTTGGTGAGTGATGTGGTGTCAACAGCATTTGGCTAGGTACAATGAACGCTACATGGTATATACGCGGATGAATACCGTAACAAAGGAGAGTGGATAAGGGTATTGCTTCAAAGTAAACCGAGGTTGACTATTTTGCCAAGATTTCTGGGTTCTTCTCGCTATCAAAATGTTCTTGAATTTCATTAAAAGTCATACTACTTTTATCCATATGTTGGAGCCATTTAACGGAGCACTGCGCACTAATATTGTTTCTATCGTATCAATTTTGTTCCTACTAGAGTTAAGCCTGAGAAAAATTACAGGACCTCGCTTCGTTTTCGATTGAATCACGATGGCCTACTCTTAAATAAGGCGAACTATACAGGCTCTAATGCAAAAGCAAAAGCATAGCTTCAATATTACAAATTTTCTGTTTGACTTGTACCTCCTAGAATTTCAGACACAAATACTTGATTTCAGACTGCTACTATCCTGTCCCTTCCTCCAGGGGAAGGGGAACTTTTGGGAAGGGGGATCACCATATACCTCCATCACCGACAGTATGGTCGCGATCCGTCTCGACGCAGACCCCACAACTCTTGTGGCACGTCTTCTTCATGTACTCGGGATTGTTGTAGCATTCCCCCAACTGGGACCAATCACCGCACAGCGGACTGTCATCGTAACATTCTGGAACGGCCAAAAGTAAGTGCATCGAAAGACAAAGTTAAAAGTCTAACTCGAGTCACATTTTTGGAGACTCGACTTGACTCGAGTCACCTCAAGTAATGGCCTCGACTTGATTCGAGCCTAACATAAAATTCGGTTGACTCGTTGAAAGAAAGCATCAGTTTCAAGCGTCGGTTTAATACAAGAAAACGATATACGCAAAAGCACTTGTGAATCAACTTAAGATTAAAATTAAAATTGTGGATATAGAATCCAGGCCGTTGAAATATAAAACTTGAAAACGCATTAAGTGGAAAGGCGATTTCTTTACGTCTGACACGTCGATGCGCAAACGTCGAGTAGCATCGTCAACATCGCTTTGTTAAGGTGTTTCTTACAACTTTTTCCACCTTCCTGTTTATTTGTGGACAACGGCCTGCAGAGGGACCTTCTCCGGGGTACAGTTCCTTACTAAAATGATGACCAACCTCTTCTGGCATGTACATCGTTGGGAGCTTTGCAGTAACCGCAGCTCATCTTACAGTTGTAGCTCATGAAATCCGGGTTACGGTCACACTCGCCATGTGACGACCATTTCTCACAGTTGTTGGAGTAGTCCCTGCAATCTGAAGGATACTGAAACACATTGGTGTTCATTCATAACGAAGAGAACAGTCATTACCACACAATTTCTTGTATACAAAGAAAGGAAGAAATCCGATTTGGACACTTGCTGTAAAATCCATGTTGTGCTTAACAGGAATACGACAAAGTGTGTTTAGAAAGCTTTCTTGATAGGATGGACGCATTAGGGAGCCAAATGAATTGTTTTTACATGGAGCCATTATGGGAAGGCTGGAAATTTTTTTCGGCTTGTCTATTTTCTAAACAATTTTAGAGCTTGATAAGGTCGATGCAGCTGAGGTTGGGGACGAGCCAGCTGACCTCTCCCTAGCCCTGGGCCCTCTGGACCAGGTTGAAATCACCGTGCTCACCTCCACCGGAATACTCGGCCTTGTTGCAACTTTCGCAGCTAAACGGGCAATACTTCTGCATCCAGACGCTGCTACGGCGACACTCGCCCATGATGGCCCAGGTTGGACAGTTGTCCTTGTCAGTGTCGTAGCACGCTGATGTAAACGAAATCAAAGTGAAATTGAGAAACAGACAGAATAGATAAAAAGATAGATATAGATAGAAAGTATATAATGAGTCATACTTTCGAAGAAGGGTGCTGTCTTATCTTAATTTTTTCACAAACCGTGTATTCACTATTCATGCACAGAAAAAATTAACAAATGTACCGTAGTTTATACAAAATACTACGATCAAGGGCGAATCTGGGATTTTCAGAAGGGGGGGGGCAACTAGCAGGGTCAAATGTGAGCGTGCAGAGCGAATCCCTTAGTCAGAATGTAAATGTAACGGAGCCCAATTAAAATTCATTGTCGAGCAGGCGGTTGGGGGCGCACCCGGTGCGCTCCCGCCCCCCCCCCAAAAAAAATCAGCCAATGTACAACTTGTAAAAAATGTACAGAGCATGTCTTAAGCTACACATCAAATTTCAATTATAAAAATTAACTACTCTATGGCCGGGGTTTGAAGGGATGAAATCCGTCTCTGGCTGTGGGGCGGCCAAACGTAAAGTCATTGTGAAAATGATTTCCTTACCTCCACATCTGTAGAGTGCCGTGATGCGGTAGACATCAACGTAGCTAAAGTCGTTCCTAGTTCCCGGCTCCTCGTAGGTCGGGTAAATGGTGCCGATAGTCTGGCCGCCGTTCTTGCTGAAGGCGTAGGTCGGATAATGCATGAGGGACAGGTAGTCGTAGCCAGTGTCGAGTAGTGTGACGTCACGGCGGGAGTACTTAGCGAAGTTGTCCCACATCTCTGTCAAGAGGACGAAAAAGAGCAAGAGAAAAAAGGGTCGAGGAATTATGAGAGAATCAGAGAGGCATTACGGTGCAAACATTAAATTTATCATTAATTGAATTTAGTCGATATTGCAAGAGACACTAAGAAAACGCGTATGTGCTCAGAAGCGAGGCTAATTGTGCTAAAGGTCTAATTTCCATCAGAAGAAATTTGTTTAAAGGCCTAAAGGCCCTTAACTCCAGAGTAGCATTGGCAACTTGCGGCTTGGGTTATCTACGTTTGAGGTACATAAGACCAAAAGCAAAAGCAAAAGAGGGCGTACTTTTGTCGATATTCTGCCAGTATAGGACCACATAGTTGTCCCTGTCTGGTCGGTTGTGCTCGTGTCTGAAGCCAAGGGCATGCATCAGCTCGTGGATGATGGTGCCTCGGCTGTTTTTGCACGTGCCTCCGATCGAAACCGTCTGGCGCCCCCCTCGCCGGCCAATCATCGACCAGCACCTGAAGAATATCACGAACGAAATCATTAGACTTGAAAACTTTCAGAAATTTCGCCTCTCCATGCACAAAAAGCAAGTGAAAACGTCAGGTATTTTGATGTGATGACAAGCGACATAATCACACTTTGCTTTGAAAAGAAGCCACGATTGAAAACAAGTAAAAGATGGTGGCTCGTGCACCATAACTAGGGGTCTCGCTGTACGGTTCAATTTTCCGGAGTGCTCGAGATCTCATTTCTGAATTGGGCAGTCAGTGGATTTGATCAGTCAAACAATGCAATTATCTCTTCCTTCAATGGGGGAAGACAAAGGCGTCAATCTGAGTGGTGGGCGCGCATGGCCCCGCCCTCCACGCCTAGTCCCCTCCCCTAGTCTCATGTATCCACAAGGCACACACGCAGCTGCCCTTAATGGGACAGAAGCCAGAATTTTGGCAAAACAGGACATTAATCAACCACCGTCCAAAACTGCACAACCTCACCCTTCACCCTCCGTGATTACGATGTAATCTCGTTCGATAGTCCGGGGTCGGAACCGAATACACGTCTTCTCGTGGAATCGTTGCATCGCTGAGAGAATGAACACTCTCTGTTCAGTAGCTTAAAAAAGGAGCAGAAGGAGGAACCAAAGATAACAGGTGTCAATATCAGATTAGACGCAAATACGGGCGTTTCACAATAGTGCACCTCAAAGAGTTTGCAACGCACTAGCCAATCAAGATGAGCAAAATCTGTGGACCCGTGCGCGTTTGGAAAGGGTCGACAGATTTCGCGCATTGTGATTGGCCAACGCGTTGCAAGCTCTTGGAGGCGCACTATTAAGAATCGTTCGTATTGAGCAGCTGTTAATGGCGAACCTCTAATACAAAGCGCTGATATTATGTCATTGTTAATATTCCTTTAAAAATAATTAAGTAAGTCTAAAAAGGGTAAATTTTAATTTATTGAAAAGCACAATGCTGCGAGGCGCAGTAAAGGACATTTTTCTTTACTTCATGCGCAAAACATATAAATAAAAAAAATCGATAAAGTTAGCACAATGAAATAATCATATCTGGAAGTTTATAGCTGATCTAGGACGATTACAGCCGACTTTCCAAGGATGGTGTTTCAGTTCGCTTAGTGCCTTTTGTATATGAAAGTTTGGAGGCATATCCATACGCTTTGTTATGGACAAGTGGCCCCTATTACTTAAGTACAGTTCGAAATAGATTCGAACCCTCGAGAACGAAGAACAGCACACATGTGTAAAAATGCTGGGGGTTGCCCATCACGATTCAGCACCCCGTTTGACCCCCCCTGCTTTCCTGGGCTGCCCTCAGCTTATACTGCAATGGTGCAATAGTCGGCAGTACTAAGGGTTGCGAATCAAAGCTTAGCCTAGTCCTGAGCCCTGATATTCATTAACGTCAGGGCAAGACTGTCCTCTGAAGTTCAAATCCAGGACATGACGCAATGACTTCACAACAAATTGTGAAAACTTCCCCAATGTCTCTCTAGGGCCTTTCGAATACACTGTTTCAGATTACTGGCTTCGCAGTAACAGCATTTTCATATCAAGATAATTGGTGGCGGAAACATCAGACCTTTACCTTGGCAGAAAAAGGGGATATCAGCGTGAGTGATTTCCCAGTGCTGGGGACTGTCTGCCCTGCCCATGGCAGGGGGAAAACACTTAAGTAAGTTGTCAAATTTCAAAGCCACCATGGCTTAGACCCCAACCCCTATCTCGCGTCAAGGGTGTTTTATTTTCAGTGTTAAGATTCAGGATTTATTCTGAAATCCTGGAATCTCTGGCGTTGTCGCTGAGCCATTACTAAGCCACTAAGTCTCAGGAAACATCCAGGAAGCTTTACTTCGAAGTTATCGTTCACCATGTTGCACATGTATCCCTGACATTTTCAACTCAAAGTGCTCCGTATTTTGTCAGGGCCGTATGCAAGTTAAAGCTACAACGCCAGCATCAATTTAAATTTACCAATTTCTGTCCAGACGTACACTGATCACACAGGCTGTAAATTTTCACGCATCGAAGGTTTAGTTTCCACATTTTGGGGGATACATTACACAATCTTTAAAATGCTCGTTCTCGGGGAAAGGGAAGTTTTGAAAATGTTTTCAGCACGCATCAGGAAAGTTTAATAAGGCTTCAGATTTTCTCCAAGCTAATCATTCTATGCAAAACAGTGATCACAAGTATAACAAGTTAAAACCAAATTGAGCAAGATTTAATCGATATATTTACCAAAGGAGAACTCGCAGTGCAGTGAAAGCGATATGCCGCGTGATATTTGGCATTTTATGGCCCAGTCACACAAACGAGCAGTTACTTAAAGTGTTGACAGAAAGTGAACGCTAGGCTAAATGCATGACGGAAACCCTCTCAGTTATGACGGCAACCCTCTCGATTATGATGTCCACTCAATAACATTAGTACCCCACGTGATGAGCATGCGCTCACCCGTGACAGCCACCCTGTGACGTCATACCTAACAACACCGGTGACTGGCCAGAATAATCTGTCTCAGCTCAGAGCGGTATCCGGGTTTGAAACTTACTCAGTTTTTTTAAACACGATGATTTACAGCCCCAACACGCGGTTTATTCGCTCTCGTTGTAAACAGCCTTGTAGGAAACCAGTGTGTTTTATGTTTTATCGTGTCCTCACTGCAAAATATCGCGCGATATAGACTTCAACGCAAAAAATCCATCAACTGTTTCCGTTTATCGCTTGGATGTGAACACTGGCCGTCTAAACTACAAACGGCAATAACGCATCAGCTTGAGGAAGCCAGCAAATCAACTTCCCATAGACGAGCCTGAGTGAGTTAATGCTGGCCGTGGCCAAGTATTGCGGGCACAGCCTGTTAGCACTTACAAAAGTAACCATCGATTACGTATGGTACCACGCCTCCTGGCCATAACCTCCGCCTGTCCGTTATTGCATTCCGTCGTTTCTGTAGGAAAAGATCATTCCAAAACGATGGTTATTCGACTGAATCAGGTTTATAACCCATTGAGCGTGGTTGGGAAAGGGGGGGGGCGCAAGGCCATTTCACGGTCAAGTGGCAGGATTCTCTGAATTGAGGAAGGATGTGCAGGCAGGCCTTCATTGTGATTGGCTGCGACAATGACATGAACTCGCTATTTTTGTAGCGTGCACCGTCGCTTGAAAACGTTGTATATTTTGTTGCCTTGTCGTTTTTTTTTCTGCTGGGAATTTCCCTGAGTTATGAAACATTATTGTCCAACAGACATTTTGTTGCAGGGGGTAAAGTCTTGGTGAAGCGGATTTTGCTTACTAGATGGAGTTTAAGTTCAACCCTGTGGTAGTCGTTATACGTAAGATGAGAATAGGTGACGTCCCCAGTCAAAAATGACTTTTTCCCTCTAAGCTACCCCAAGGGTGGACCCAGACCAATTTTTCGGGGGGGGGGGAAGGAACAAGTAAGCAGTATCCCCGGTTCACTTTTGCATTTGCTGATCGCACCAGTCACAAATAGGGGCCTAGTAGGTGCTCAAAACAATTTCATGGACAAAATGGCTCTTTCCATTCAAAACCATCTCAATTTAAGCCTCTTAACATCTGAACTCTTATTGATTAAAAAAACAAAAAAAAATCTTCATTTTTTGGGGGGGTGGCCCCGCCCCCCCTGGCTACCCCAAGCTGTTTGGCCGCTTTTAATAGGTAAATCTAACCTCGACTGTTGTATAAATACAGGAGAAAGATACGGATATCGCCCACTCAGAAACCCTCTTGTCTAATTTTAGTGCATTGGTTCTGGCAAGTCCGCCCTTATCCAGCCGGCACGTTTCTGCTGCCTGTAACTTCGACCTCAACCCTCAATACCCGGATGTCACGCCGCGCCACTCGCACCCGCCGCCAAATATAGCTACCGGGGAAACCTCGTTTCGCTCTGTATACGTTTTGGGCTTTGCGGGCGAGGCCCCACGGGCCACGAGGAGAAACAGCTGTACTATGCTGTACCCAACCCGATGTTATTTGTTCACGATTGCTGTCGCGATAAGCTGGCTGAAAGATTGAATTTCCAGTCTGGGGGCCGACGTAATTTTTAGCAAGCCCGCTTCGCTCTCGCAGACCAGATGATTCGTTATCCATGTGGTCGCATGGGATGCCATCAACGCACGCGGGAAGACAGACGACTTATGAGAGTTTGAATCCTCACTGGATGTCTTCTCTGTCAGACCCTAACTTTTAACAAGCATTATTTAGGAGTTATTTAAATACCCTATCGAGGGGAAGCAATTCCCGTCCGATGACAGATACAGGGGTGTCGCATGCCTCGGATGAAGGCGATAATGGCCTACAAATTGAATTTTGTTCTGCGCCATCCTGGAACCTAGATTTGCTGAACCGCTGTTAGTCTGCACAAACGGTTGAATTTATTGAACGAAATCCATACAAACCTTTGTCTCATGTATGTTTCAACTTGCCCGAAAATAGCGCGAAAGTATCGCCCGTAAAACCTCTGCTATTTTCGAATCAACCTAGTTTCCCTTGCGGCTTTTGAAACCAATTTAGCTTTGCCTAGTTCTTTACGCTCACCCTTGTTTGATTGGCTGTGGGGTCATATATATCACCATCCACGATAAAGTGATTCTTCTTTCCCTCTGCAATTTCTGTAGTTAAAAAATGTACAAAAAGGTTATTTAAGTGTCGGTCTTGGGAAGGAGAATGTATTGGCAATTGCCAAGTCGTTGTTTACCAAATAATGGTTCTTATTACGAACACAAAAATGATGACAGGATGGAATCTGGTAATTATTAGGCCTACATGTATTACAAAAAAGCAGCAGCATAAGAGTAGTCTTCAACAGAAATTATAACATCGTCGATATGATGCAAAATGTAAGAAGATTATAGCGTCAGGCGTGAAAAAAAATGCACACATTGACCACGTCTCGATAATCAAGCGATCTAGGAATAATGTGGCGCGTATATCCCTAAATAAATACCGTCAAAAAGTTGATGTTACCTTCAAAGATTGCCTCATTCTGTTCTATGATTGTCTCCATTGCATCTGGCCCTGCATCCAAAGCTGTAGGAAAAATGTGTTATTTGATTTCAGTTTGGAAGCAACTAATTGCGAAGGACTATTGATAGAGTAGGTTGACATACATTTTTTTTATGAACGAAGGAAAAAATGGTAACCGCGAGTTGATATGCCGCTGTAGCCCCGAGTAAAGTCAATTAAGAAAATGTAGTATATTTTACTTTGAAATTCAAAGAATTTCTTTGGCAAATTTGGCCATCAAATCCTTTGTTATTCTCTATTAAGACCAGAACTAATTTGGGGGCAGAAGCAACCGAACTCTCCGAAACTGATCTGTACACTACAAAAACCAACAGTCCCGGTTTGTTGAGTTGCGACCCTTTGTAAATATTACTACTGATGTTTTCGTTTTTTTAACCAATCCAATCGTTTTTAACCAATTTCCAACCATCGAAACGTCGAGCACACAACCATTCTTGTCTCGTCTTTCATGCTTAACGTTCACACAGAATCCTTCAGAAGTTCAAACACACTTCTGCCCTTAGTTATCAACTAAAGGCACCGTTTAATCACGTTACCAACTTTCCATCTTGTATATTCTTATTTATTTGGTGGACCAGGAAAAGGACTTGTCAACGAACTCGTCCTTTACATCCCGCAAACAACAGTAATGATCGCTGGATATTCAGTTGATGTCTCCCCCAGTTTTAACTAATTCGACCCGAGTAAAAAAGTCTTCCCACGAAATGTGATCGCGTGCAATAACATCGACTCAAGGCCAAGGCGATGACAGCTCGGGATTGGACGTGCTTACTTGGTGAAGGTCTACATGCAATCGCGGTGTTGGTTTGGGCATAAAGTTAAGGTTTTCGTGGCAGTATCCGTTGAATGCTTAACGGGACGACTGACGGCGTAAATTGTTGGATGGTAAGAAAGATTACGGCTATTCATTTATCCTGGATGCTTGCTCTGAATATGTTGCTGACCAATTTTGCTGGCAACAAAAAGAAACAAGACACGTTTGGAAGCTTTCGAATGGTTGAAGTTGTTATACATATTTACGCACTCATTAATTTCCTTATAAAGTTTGACGGGTACCTTTTCTGAGGTCAGATGCTACTCAAAAAAATGTACAATTTACATTGATCCCTGACCCACTAGACAGAATTTTAATTTCCAGAAATCTTGTTGGTTTGCTGAGCATTGGTATTCAGGTCACAAGCTAAGCGATGGGGTTTCACCCCATCACGCCGGAGTCATTCACTTACTTTGCGGTGCTGGAGGCCCCACAATGACACCACTCTGCAAAACAATAAAATAAGATACCGGTAATTAGAACTGACAGCATTGTGAGTTAGCATCCAAGGGGTGACTACAGGAGAGGAGAACCTATTGACAGGTTTCTTGTGTCGATTGGTGGCAGAAGACAGGCGGCATTTTCCCTTCTGTTAGGTCATCAGATTGTCGGCACACTCGTGAAAAGGGGAGGGGTACATCACTCGAGAAGTATGTAATTTGCCTACGTTGATCGACACACTGTCAACCGCCCGCGAAGCTCTTCGGCAAATTCTTCCTGAAAACGGGTTTCACTCGATCAGTTGAGGATATTTGATGCAAATTGTCCATTTAAAATTTTCTGGGAACATTTGACATGAGCCACTCCCTGGTTACCTTGCATTGGGTGGACGGGGCTTAAAAGGGGGCGGGAGAAGCTATACTTGCAAAAAAGATTCTTGTAAGGCGCTGAAAAACTTTGGTGCGGTATGACAATAGTAAGTTCATTTCAAGTTTCAAGTCACAATTTTTATTTTTTTTTTCATGTCACAAAGGTTACTCATTTTAGTCATAACGGTTGATAGTGTTTTTATGTAATTACACTGCATAATGGAAGAAGCTATGAAGTTTCCATTGGAACAAAATTCAATTTCCGTATCAGATTAGCCCAGCAGAACATCCGCTTCAGCAATCAAAACGAAAATCCCCCCTCTCTACCGTTGTATCACGATCATTTACGATAATTGTCTTGAAGGCGAGGGACTCGTTTTACTCTACAGAAAGAAGGCTAACCGTATCCCACAGTCATTCGGCTTATTTCCCTCACGTGGCGAACATCACATCCACGGCATTCCTGTACTGACTGGGAAGGCTGTTTATGGAAACCGACTGAAAACCCGGGACTCGACCGTGTAATTTGCCGGGCGAAGGCACAGTCGCGGCGCGGCGCGTCGGCACGAACGTTCCCCTATACCTCGCTTTGATAAAACTTCAATCCCCATTAAAATGTCATTTCATGTGGTAACTCGATTTGCGTTATGACAACATGCGACGCATGTTCAGGGAAGGGTATAAGGACAACTTGTACGCAGTGTCATGGAAAGTGCAAGCTCAAAACACATGCCTCAATCAAGGGAGAATGTCGCACATAGTGTATAGGCCTATTCCCTTTTCCAAGTGCAGCTCTTGATGTCTGATTGGTCAAACGCCTAGTCTCAGTACCCTGTTTCAGTTTCGCTAAAGTACTCTCATTTTTTAAAGCGATTTACGACAGGGCTTTGCGTATTATGGTAATTTGACAAACCGGGAAACCGGTTGAAAAAATCTGACTTTCAGATTCTTAAGTTCCATAAATCTCTGCACCAGTAAAAAAAAATAAACAAAACTACTCTTCCCAGGCATTGGTTCATTATTTGTGAAACGGTCGTTTTCATTACTATTAATTTTTCAATACTTGGCAATGTCTTGTAGGAGATGAAACCTTGGTCACGCTCCTGGTTCACGGCAGCGCTGTTTATATTATAGAGTGAGTTGCGACATGAGTGTCTCACTTGTGGGAACCAAAATGGTGGATTATGGGTCAGCGGCAGCGAACATGGACTGCTAGCACACGATAGCTACGTGCTGTACTGCATACATAATGAACGGCCATTTTGGTCCCAAACTCTGGAGTTGGCGCCACTTTCTCTATGGGTGCACTGTCTCAATTCAAGGACAATTCTCCACCTGGCGGAGGCGCTTAAAAAGTACCCCTACAGTTTCTTTGAAAAGAAAAGGGGGCTTGTGAGGGCCAAGAAATTGTGGGAATGTATAAGTACGGCCCAGGAACAACTCTCTATATTCAAGGGCTCCCATCCGGAGGCAAAGATGTCATTGACAAAAATGTCATTGAAAAAAATTGTCAGAAGAGCCTGAAAAAGTTAATTGATGTCATTTGAAAAATAGCTGCTGAGAAGATTTGGGAACATTCACTTTCGGGGGGGTGAGTTTATTTTTGGAGGAAAATTAAAAAAATCATTGGTTAACCTTCTGAAAGTTGAAAATGAAATGAAATGTGAAGGGCCAAATGCCACATTGTTTTTGTTTGCGACACCTGAGGGGCTTCGGTTGCCCGCAATGGGGCTTCGAACTTGGTTGATTTCACACTGGTTTCAATGGAGCTTGAATTAGTGCAGTGCACCTCTTATTAGTAGTTCTGGTTCACAGGATGGAAGGGCGCCATCAATATTACTTATGCAGTAAAATAGGGTACGGATCGGTATTTGTGATTTAATGTTCCGGTCGCAGAACAGAAGAAATATTTTCTTTCTGTTTTTCCTGGAAAATATTTTCTTTCTGTTTTTCCTGGAAAATATTTTCTTCAAAGTAATCCGTGCGGACCCCTCTTTTTGGCTGTATGTTTCCGATGGAGCGATTCATTGCCTTGAACCCCTCTGTCGTGCAAAGGCACGACTCTGTCAAGTCAGACTGCGCGATCGCAGTCTCAACAGACAGCGATTGAACCACTTATTCCATGCATTAAAGAAGTGCATATAGACAAATAGGCTCCGAATCGGCCAAGCCGGACCTGACCATATTATGCAAGCAAGACGTTACATAATTAGTTTTTTTTCTCAACTAACCAGGGATCAATTTCAAGGCGCTGCTTAACACAAATTAACTGTAAGCGTATTTCACTATCAACATTTCACAGTTACTGAGCAGAGGACAGAAAATTACATGGGCACACATAGAGATTTCCATTGTTACGTCAAATTTAAAGTATACCTGTAATGAATTTTTCTTCATCACAAATTTTCTGCATCTTTGTGCTTCTCTTCAATGCATAAAAACTCCTCCACGCTCCTATTTGCACTGAAAGGTGCATACTTTTAAACAATCAAATTATCCATGTTTTCCTGGACAATTAAGGGCGCTGTTGCTATGAAGTCATCTAGGGAAGATGGCTCAGTGTAAAGGTAATTCTGTTCAAATTGTGAACCCAGAATTTACTAACTGATAACATTTCTGAGAGAGGGATTGATGGGTTCTTATTGCTGTGCCCATAAACAACAATGAATCAGCAAAAACGAAAAAACTTAGTCCAGGAAAATCTACAAACACGCAGGACTAGACGTATACAAGCCAATGTAACACTGAGGTTTCTTCCTGAGATGACATCACAGTTTTGCTCATGAATATGCAAATCTCATTAACATAAAAACCAAAAGGCATTAAAATACCCTTTCAAACAATCAAATCAAAGTTTAAATACGGTTTACTGAGGCACAAAGGTGCATTTTACAGGTTTGTGGTCAAAAACATTGATTGCAGCTACCCTTTAATTAATTTTTAAAGCAAACTTTTCTTCCAAAGGTTAGTAAGTCGTTTGTTATACTAACCACTTGTGTCTCCATGAAAAAGCGTAAGCCTAAGCCTAAGCGTAAAATAGTCCGCTTAACAGCGCCGTGAAAATAGGCCCGGTGGGTTGGAGAAAGGCAACGATCGCCAAAGGGTTGTAGAAAATGAATAAACGTCGTATATTAGCCATGAGGTTGATGGGTGTGATTTTTCTTGACTTTTATTATCACAGGCGCAAATATGCAAGAATTTCCTTTCATAAGGGTGTATGACCTATTCATTCATACATTCCTCAATGAAAGGAAACTCTTGCATGTTTGCGCCCCTAATTACTATTGAACTGCCCTGCACAGCGATAAGGCTTCTGTGGTTAAATGTAATCTAACAAGCTCAGAACATATGTTCAGTATATACCATTCATAGCCCGCGACCTTGCTACAAAGAATGATGCGACACTATGCTGCATCAAACAAATTACAGTTACGGAAAGTCCGAAACTCAATCCAGAACGGGCAGAGAAATGTGAGGAATTTTTCTACGCTAAATTTTCAGGTTCACTTTAAACACATTTCCTTCCTACTTTTGTAAGATGGAGTACTTGTTTTTTGAATGCACCACTCGGAGGGAAAGCCGCCAATTTCCGAGACTGACAGAAAATTCCGGCCGTTTCGAGAGCGCTAACGGATAAATATAGCAAACACCCAAAACAGCTTCAGCAGTTCCTGGGACGATGTTATTTTATAGTTATGCAGGTGGTAGTGAGCACTCAGGAAATGCTTTGGGTCAAAACGATTGGCAGACACCCCTGCCAGGTTTATGCCATTAATATTCAGCTGTAAATCTCGTTTGGATTTTACGTGACAAGCCGCTTTGCCAGAGGGGGCCATGTTTGACTCATTAGCCTCTGCCAGCCGCCAGTCCTTGTCGTCACGGGCACCCTCCAGATAAGCCCCATAATTTGCCACGTTTGCGTTTTTCTGTCTTTCCATTCCTCCATTTGCAAACTTGTTGACAAATCTGAGGCCTGACAGTGTCGGGTGCAACGTACTTCACATCGTCATATCTCCTTGTAGCACATGCTTGCTCATAATCGCGCCGTTCCGCGCGTGAGGGTTTAAATGTTGACGACGTGCTCCATATTAACGAAAAATCCAATTCTGTTAACCTTTTGACCAAATCCATGGAACTAATTGTCTTTTAACGCTAGAAAGAACTACAGGCAGTTTCTATGTACAATTTACCGCTCTAATTTGACTAAAAAGTAAACAGACGGCCCCTGACGTCAAAAAGTAGTGAGTTTGATTATGAAAGGTCCAAGAGGAACCTTACGGTGCTTGGTAGAATTGGCCTACTGTACGTTCCTTCTTTTCAGTGTCCCTGATCCACCTCACCACATTGTCAATGAACTAAATCTATTCTGAGGGGCACTGCCCAAATTAGTAGAACTCAAAGGGTACAAGATTACAACCAAGGTGGGCTGCGCATGGTGGGCGTTAGGGATTATATGAACGCTCTGAAGATAACCTGCCTGCATATCTGGCTACAGATAATAAATGTGGTAGGGCGTTTTTGTGCCACAAAATAATTGGGATTCCATCCATGCTTTCGCTGGAAGGGGGTTCGTTGAATTCACTTTTTATCAGTAGTACAGATTTCATTGATGGGAACCGTTTTTGTATGGACGTTCTCACAGCTTGGTCAAAATTCACCCAGGCGCACACCCCCATGACTACTGAAGACTCTCTGGTTAATACTATTTGGCACAACGACAAAATCAGAGTTGGCAAGAAGTGCATTTATTACAAGCACTGGCAGTCTGCAGGGGCCAACTTTATTTTCGATCTCTTCGAAAGCGGTAACTTTCTTTCATGTGATGGATTTAAAGCAAAGTTTAATGTTAGAACTATTTTTTTTTTAATATAGAGGTGTAATTAGGGCGGTTAAGATAGCATTTCCAAATTATTGAATAGATAAATGTGTTATTCAATTACCTATCATACCTTGCAATTAAGGTACTCTTTCGAGAAACAATAAAAGGCTCTTGTAGAAAGTTTTCGGTGCTGACTTCTAGTAAGAGAGCCACCAGGCAACGACTTTTTTTTGTAAAGGCTGACACATCTGACCGGCAATTGCATCTCGTAGGTTGCGTCACGAGGCGTTCATCTTGTTACCAAGAACGACAGGTACACTGCTCCAAGCCCTGTATTCTAACCCAGAGGGGATAATGTCATTGTGAAAACGGGAACCAGACGGTCAACCCCAGGCCCACATTATAATACTTGCAATACAGTCTTCACCATCAGGCAACGTTGTGCTTTGTCACGCAAACATGATCTATCAAGTGGTTGTAAACAAATGTCAGTGACAAGGTAACGGCTATGGTCAGAAGCTAAAAGATAGCATTACGGGCATAAATCATAAGTCGACCCACCTGTGACGTTTGACTTCACGGGTCACAGGTCCTGTTTTGGTGCCCGATTTATGTAGGCCTACGGACTGGATTGCGGCGCTACTTGGTCGAAGTAGATATATACCCAATGAGTTATGACTGGATACATGGGAATGCTAAAATCTAGATAAATACGTACTTGCATAATCCAACAAAGCTAAACGGAAGATCTCGAAAGCAAAGCTTGCTTAAAAGATATTTTAAACTCAAATTTAGAGAAAGAAGAATTAGTATGGGAATACGGTCGACCATCATAGGTATACGCATTTGTCCATGTGCAGTCCATCTCCGGGTGGAATGTTATGGGTCTTCCGCATGCTAAACATGATGATTGGGTTGAAACCTTTCTAGGTTCGAAGTCAAGAGCGCAGACATTGCGACATGTATGCCATCTGGTGCATCTATCAGATCAAACATGTGCTTGCATACCACGACCAACCGGCACACTTTAACTTAAGTTTACCCAGACGAACATTTCGCCTGGCGGAGAACAGGCCTCAAATTTCAAGGCTTAGCCAAAAGACGCGTCCGGGCGAAAAGATCCCATGCCGTCAGTTTTCATTTCAGTGAGGACTTTAACAAGGTTTTAGGCGGGGTTGCCTTCGCTGGTTCCCATCTGCCGGAACCTCCTGATTTCGCGCGGCCTTCATTAAGACGCAGGGTCCAATGGACTGCGCGATAACCAGCGATGGATAAATTGAATCAGAGCCGGTGTCAAAGTGGATAATTCACGCACGTGTTCGGGAGTTTCAGCTTGCGTTGGTGGTAACGACTGGCGACCCGCCGTCAATTTAGAACAGTGAACTTGAGGTATGGGGTCAGTCTGAGGACATTATACATGTATCACAGAGCTCTCGAGGGTACATGAGCATGTGTGTACTGGCGGGACGTGCCCACTCGTGTGCACGCATGACAGACTTTAGAGACACTACGAGTACGACAGAAGTCGGTTTGAAAGTGTTTGAGATAGGCCTACACTATCCTCTGCTGGGGTGACCAAGAAAATTACTCTGTTCGCAAAGACGAAGATCATCCCAAGTTTAAAGTTCAGTCACGGCTTAGATGTATGATGCCTTATATCACAATTTATCACGGTTAATTGAAAGCAATTGACTTTTTAATATCCAATATGATATCATTGACATGGAGTAGTAATACTCTTAGATATACTTTGCCATTCTGATGTGAGGTTATTCTTACAGACGTGTGATGACGTTTTGCAATATGGAATATCACAACTATTTATGTTAAATGTTGGGGATGGGCTTTCACCGTTTAGTTTTACATCCAATGCGCAGTTACACTATTTGGATGGGGACTAGGGTGATGCCTGAGCTGGAGAATAATTATTTGTACATTTCAAAAAGGAACCGTATTTTTTTTAAGAGAAGAGTCACAAGTGTAACTACTGAAACTCTGCTTTCACGGCGTTTTTAAGTGTTGCAAAGATAATGGACAGGTACTAGGCCTATAGGCCTATAGTTGGGGCTGCTGCGAATGGATCCAGAAGAGAATTCCCGGTGACTTTTTTGAGTCAGCGGAAAAGTACAACAAAATCTCAGAAAGTTCTAACTATTTTAAGTACAAAGGCTTTTGAATTTTTTAAATAGTGTTTAACTTATGAACTTCAAGCAGTGTATGCATGGAGATTGGACTTACACGCGCCTCATTGGGCTTTTCACATGGCAAATCCTTCCATTTGCCCCCGGCTATTTGTGTCTCTGTTTAACTTTAATAAGTGGCTGACAATTGGCACCTGCTCGTACGGGAGTCGTGGCAGCAGACGTGACAACGACAAGGTCACTAAACGTCCAGGACAAAACAATAGACGTTCGCCGGTCATGAACTGCATAATTAAACTTACTTATACAGTATAACGAAGAAAATGCGCAACACTGATGTAACTAGGAGTACAAGATGCTTCCGAAACATGCATATGTTTCTAGATTTTTTATTATGGAAAAACTGAATACAATTTTTAAGTAGTGTGTATTTTGAATTGCCCAGATCGTTGCCATGTACGAATAGACACCGAGTACGAATTACCCCTTGCTTTCTAGTGACAGTTTCTGCAGTGTATCCGTACTAATGCAAAGCCGGAGTTAGAACATGGCCGAACTCCGGTGGCACGTCAAGCGTCAGACTGTTCGCCGATTGAAAGCTTCCTTTTAAAGGAAGATATTTATATCCAGCCTCGCCTTGTTTCCTACCACCCCTCTCCCGCCTACTCCATCGCTGCGCCGTCGTGGTATGACTCACTAAATACATGACAGTTTGAGTCATCCGTATCACGCAACAATAATTGCACTGAGAATTTTGCGTGGAAAACCTGTGACATCCAACTCGTTAGTTTAACACTGCCGAAGATCGTCAGCCTGAGGGGAAAATTCCATGGAAAAATCACACCGAAGATTATGCTCAAGACAGTAGTCATGCATCATTAGCCGTCGTTAGACCCTTACAGTGATTCGTTTCACCCGTGGACGCATTACAGGAGATTACTCGTCACCTTATTATATATTCTGGTTTATTAACATCAAATATTTGAATAAAATGGTCCTAAGACCAAAAACCATTCAAATTTACAAAACTTATACATTTCATTTAAAACACTAAAAATAATAACAAAATCAATAAAAATTGTGGAAAGAAAAATAAACTACAAAATTGTAGTCAATGAGGGTATTGTTTAGCGCCTGTAACGTTCAGTGTTGTAACCTGGGGCTATAAAATTAGAGGTTGTTCTGAGTTGATAACCTTTTTCTCGCCATGGTGGGAGCATTTCGCCAGTCCTAGATGTCATTGTAAAGTTATTACAAAATAATAATACTTTCGTAAACATAACAGGTGAGAGAAATGTTCCTGTTTAGTGCATGATAAGTAAGATTGGTATGCCATATGTGCCACCGGTATTAATGCACAAACAGTATTCCTTCAATGAGGCAATACGAGTTCAACCAATCAAAAGGTTGATTAGAATTTTCTTCGAAAATTCTAATTAGGCAAAATATATTACAAATTATACTGTGAACTGACATACAGCTTTCACGGGTTTTGAGTGTTAAACAGTGGCGTCACGGGGGGGGGGTCGTGGCCCGAGCGGATGTCTGTTTCCGCTTAGTGTCCCCCATTTAAAAATTTGGACTGAATACGATCTACATGCAACTTACATTAATTCTCACTTGTTTTCAGTGCCTCCTTGAAAAAAAAAGTGTCTCTCCCCGCCCCCCTCTCCCCAAAATAAACAAACATCACCCTGTTACTATCGACCAGTGATGAGACAGGGTGTAGTGCTGTTCAAAGTAACGGTACCCGGTACGCAATTTCTCTTCGTTCCTCACCGCCTGGCGCATGTCCAAATATTCGTTAATCTTTTCGTCCCCTTCCTCTCCTCGTTTCAATTCCGATCTGTTTTTGTAGAGATGTGCAAAAAGCGTGTGCGTGAAAGTTTCACCGCGGGACCTCCTGACCGGTTCTACGAATTTACCATGTTTGTTGGATGTATTCCACAAGGCAAGGCAAATTGAAAGCCTCTTGGAAAATATTTCTAGTTCTGATACTTCGGCGAAGTGAGTTATGTGCTCAGTGAGAAAGTGCTCACTTTGGGAGCCGCCTACCAGGGTGTCAGACTCGCTGAAACATCTGCAAAAGCGAACGTTCCTGCCCGTCTTTTTTTTTCTGCACGAGGAGGACCTCTGAGGTCAGGGGAACTTAAATGCAAAGTTTCCGGGATCCCATCCAACCGATAGCAGAAACACCTGGGGGAGTCTGGAAGGCTTGAACTCCCCTCGACGGCGGGGCAAGCGAATTCCCTCCTTCATCTACCGAATTCATTACTGACCCTACCGCGCGGATTTGTCATCGGATACAAAAGTCTCGCTGGGTGCAGTGGCTTGACGATCAGGACGAAAACAAATCTACGAATGCTTCGGTAAAAACCAGACATCTTCTATCGTTCCCGGCCTCGGCATGGTACGTGATTTCGAAGCAGGGTGTCAATTATCTCTGGGGTACAGGGCCCAGTGTCAGAGGTTACCGAGGTGGAAGAGTGTGTGTAATGACAACTACCACTCATTGGCAACCACCAAGGATTTACTAAAGCTGTAGATATCGTAAATTGATTGGCCACCTTGAGCTCCCAAGTAATTTGGTAACGAGGGAATTGGAACACAATCGTTGAAGTCTGCACAACAGACTTAGTAGTGCATGCCAATACAGTGACAGAAGTGGAGAATTGGCCCTAACATTTCTTTCAGAGATCGATCACTTCATTTTATGGGGGGGGGGCTTTAACCTGTATTTTTCACGTTTAGGATACACTCGAAACCTTGAGTCACTATAATTTGTAGACTTGAGCAAAGGTTTTAAAGCTAGCAAGGAAAGGCTAAACTTCATTAAATACGTCGAAAAGCAAATAATTTATCCTGATTGTCTGACTGCGTAGGAAGATGTGGAATGTTCAGATCATCTTGTGTCTGTTGCCGTTGGTTAACACTCCTGGCTTTGCAGCCTAAATGAACACAGGCCTACATCTTACCGCTCCACGCTCTCAGCATCAAAGAAATACGACACCCAGCATGGTATAGTGCACTTTGACATATCCTGCCGCAGAGTGCCCGCACGCGAGCCGCACTCGCTCGGGCGTGAATTTGATTTTGGAGGATGGTGGAGTAAAAGCAAAGGAAACGGCAGTGCGGCCTCATCTTGAACTGAGAGGAGATGTGATTAATTTTATTCATCCTCTGGAAGGAAACCGCAGAGACTGATTCACTGTCATTGTTCGGCGGAAACGTCAAACCACATACGGAAATTCACAAAGCTTGAGAACATTGTATGCACGGTCATGATGGATCCTTGAGGAGGGGTGTTAAGCCAAAAAGAAAGGAGAAAAAATAACTGTACCCATTTAGTGATACAAATGAGTTCCTCTTGTCGTTGATAATAGGAAATTCATGACAACTGTTCACAGTTCACATTTGAATGAATACAAATAATTGCACCCCCCCTTTTTCCTCGTTACCTCCGCCCACATGGTGTATTCTTAGCTGGTTGGTTGAACTGTCATGCTGTGTAATGCATATTCCAGAGACAGGTCTTATATACATGATTAAGACCAGCCTAAACAATGTAATACAGCACTCATGTTTTCTTAACTTTCTCAGCCCTATTACTCGCCCCAGCATGATGTTTAAGGGAAAGTATATTCTCCAGTTTAGGGAAATAATGGATGATACACGGGGGGAATAAAATCTCAAATGCTATCCAGCATCTCCCCTTCTAAGAAATTTGTTTACGCTCCCCTTTCCTGATTTCTCAGCATGCTTACTCGCTCTTGGCATGTACTGACCATAGAGCAAGGAACAGAGCTCTGTGTTCTGACCAGGCACCACACGGCGGTTGTCCTACATTTCGCAATCCAGGAAGGTCTTCATTACAGAAAACTTTCTGCTGAGAGTGAAACACCGAGTGTGTATGTACATGTACAGTGTACATGTACATGTACATGTACATTCCCACTGTTTGTGCGTCCTTCAGGGCTGTTAAACGTATCGTGAGAAAGTGGACTCAGGCGTTTGGTGAAGACATGACAGTGGTGGATTGTACTTCTGGGGGCGTGCAAACCAGATAAATTTTATGAAGTACTCTACACGGTACACCTATAGTCCAAGAAAAAACGCTGTACTTACCTCGGATGCCGTGCAAGCTATCGAACTGAGGAGAATGAGAAGTAGAAACCATGGGTGGCGAGGAGCATCCATTTCTCAATTAGCTCTGTGCAGTTATTTTTTTCAATCTGTCGATGCAAAAACACCTTAATCACATGCGAGTGAGCTTTAACACCTTTTCCCGGTTCTTGGTCAAAGGATGTTGACAAAATAGAAAAGTGCAAGCACCTTGAAATATGAAACGCAAATGTCTGATCACTCCTTTTCAAAGTCTCTTCTTAAATGATTCCACAATTTATTCTGTTTAAGTTGTTCCCAGCTGATCAAGCCAAACTTCCCATTCATCGGCCACGAGAGATGGCACTGTCTGGTCAAACCGCACCCGTACGTGCATGCCACGCATCCAGAACACCCCACAGCTAGCTCCAACCTCCAAAGAGTTGGCCAAGCTGTGTCAGCAAGTCTTCCATCCACCGCACACCGCCGGCCCTGATGTCAACTTCCCCCGAATGAGTGTCCACGGCCACAGAAAAACCGGCGCACGCACCTCTCTCCCTCGAGCTCTCGGCACCGAAGGGGTGAGCGTATAACGGAGCCCGGCCAACCTGGCTGGTGCACACAGCACGCCGGGTAAATCAAGCCCTCATCCTGCAGTGACCTCCCGTCCCGTCTAGGTCAGCCACCAGTCGTCAGCATATTATTATCCCCCAGCCCAGCTTGGGGGCAATGTACATGTACGTTGTACATGATCTTGGCATTATCATTTTCTGTGGCTTAACCAAGGCATTTTCTCACCCCTGGGATTTTATTTTAAGGCTCGGGGCCAGACCCTGCCTGACTCTATCCGAGAAGGTTTCGTCAAACCTGACCCCTCCTCTTTAATTGTCGGGTCGATGAAGGTGTTTATTATTCCATGCCGGGAAACTTGAATGTTACTGTCAGGCAAGCGAAGGAGAAAAAACGATGTCACGCATCCGCAGCAGAAGAGCCAAAACAAAACAGCTGAAAAAAAGGAAACGCGATACACATTCGCCAATTAAGTTAATCCTCTGGTTTTGTTCGTACGGAATTTCAAAGAACCTGTATGTGATTGATGCGAACAACCTCCTTGATGTACTGGAAGAACATCCTGTACCGTGGATAAATAAGAGAAGGAAATAGGGTCAGAAGTGGCAAGAGACGCTGTGCCATGCAGTGCGGGAAGTGTGCTCCGAAGGCACAGGCACAAACATTGCTGATTTAATTAATACAGCAACTGAAAAGTGGGACTGACGCATAAGGGACAAACGATTTCCCTTTCACCCTCGCATCATTTTCCCCAGTACGTTCCTTATCCTGTTTGTAGTCTTGCAAGTCACGGTTAAGAAACGTTCATAACCTGGAATCATTATTCTGAAGTTCCAATTTAAGTTTTTTGAAAAAGGGTTCTATGACAGCGTTGGGAAATGAAATCTTCATTTCTTGGCACCCCTTCGCATTCGCAGGTTCACAGACTCTCGGGAGGGGGAGCTAGCGGTGACTGCCATTTATTTTGATAAGTTGCAAGTGTTGTATCGTCAGCAAGCATTTCTTTCTATCAAGATCCGTGGTATTTTTTTGTACAGCCCTTTATTCGACGAAAGTCCTAAAATGATGGATTTGTACTTCAACCCGTAGCCTACCCAGCGGGAAGGGGGCAATAGACACAATAATATGCCCAAAACGAAATGGTACTGTCATCTTTGGGGGAGCATCGATGATTCTTTTACGGCTAAGAAAGTTGGACAGTCGGTCTGGCAAACAAGTTCCAATCAGCCCTTTCCCCGAACCAACTTAGACCTAGGTACCTCATTCCCCACTCTATGTCGTCCCTGAAGCACAATTATCAGTTATCCGTCACCCTTTTTGCTGCAGCTCCCTGTATATATATTAAACTAATTCCAGAAAACCTGATTAGTTGACTGTTTCAGAGGGTTAATGGGCTGTACAAATATGTATCGTCGCGACGCCGTTTGATTAGGGAGGGATCTCTGAAGGTGATATGGTGCACGTTCAGGGTTCACACAAACTAACATTTCATTTGGCCCGACCATCCTTGCTTCCGTTTTTGATACGTATTTTCTGTTTCCTGTCGGCTATCAACACTTCAGCCTATAGTAACGCTGAACTCGATGAATCAGGATCGGATTTTTTTTTTCAGATGAAGGCCAATTTTACTTTATCGAGAGCCATTTATAGTTTCATAGTTTCTTACAGAATTCAATCCAAGTTGCACAATCTTACCTGGCCTTCAAGCTCTCGGTTGGCTTCCAAATGAACTGAAAGCTCTCTTAGTCTTATGGGATTAATTGGAGCCTTCTTGCTTTGGCACAGAAATAGTACTGAACCTTGGTCAAAATCGGAAGCGTGTTCCTCGTCGGTCACGGTGGATATGTCCACTGAATCGCCAGGCAGTGATGATTATGGTACAGGTGTATCATGAAGGAGTTTCCTTCCTCCTTGGGTGCATTGAGCGAACGTGCACAAGCCGGGAATGAAGAATGGTACATGTACAAGGTATTTGGATATATATACCCATACCAGAGACTATTGTTATCCTGATAACCAAGGAAAAGGCACAGAACGCCATTAGTTACATAATAAGTGGAATCGGGTCTCATGCAGATAGGCGTCAGTGTAAACTGCTCTCTGAGTACATAAAAGGAACCATACTTTCCGGTGTTTTGCTGTTAGCCTGGGCTGCTTGCAATGCTGCCTTGATTAATTACAGGACAACCATTATAAATGAACAACTGATCTTCGCTTTGCACAGATTCTCGTATTCCTTTACTATCCCCGAAACTGTCAGATGAGAGCTGACGAGCACATGGCAGATAGCAACAGCGCCCTCTGTTGTCGGGAAGTAAAAAACTTAATGGCGAATTAATGTGAAAAGTCAAAATGGCTAAATAAAAAACGAAAGCTCGTGTTTTGGAAGCATGAATAGGTGGATAAACATGTGTCATCTCAATCCAAGGGTGCCGTAAAGAATCTGTCCGTGACAATAAAAGACCAGGGGGGGGGCTGTGTCTTTTGCCTTTCCCGGTGACATCGCTTCGTCGGCCTCGAGTAAGCCACCTCGACTCGACCTTGTCACCGTGACCTTGTGCCAGTATCCAGCGCTACAGAGGATGTTTCCCCGCCCTTCCCTGCTGACCCCAGGGGGTTATAATTAACGGCTGGAACTCGGTCAGGTCAACTCCGGTTTGGAAGGGGGGCCAGTTATGCCCATCCTGCCCTTCGTCCCGAGTAGAGCGACATGTGTTGCTCTTTGAGTTGACGCGGGCCTCAGGGAGTTTGGTACATACTGTGGTCACACTTTGTATGTCTTAACGGTTCCCTTGTCTGCCTGTTTGTGTAAAACTTAACTGTGTAGAGACGGATGAGGATATGGGTAATTCCACAAATTAGGGGTCTAAAAGTGTGACTTAATTGTGTCCCTGTTACATCTTACCTTTGTTATTGGACATAGAAATATCACCGAAACTGATTTCAAGCTATTACTATTTGTTTGGCAGGTACTTGCATTAATTCTTCACTCTTGGAAATTAGAAAATGTGTTCTGAACTTACAAAATCGTATGTCAGATGTAACATGGCCATGAAAAAAAAGCTCATTTCTTGAATTACCCATATCCGATTCAGTGAACATTGTTCGGCCCTTTATGGGTGGAAACTCCAATGTGAAATATTAACCACTGAAATGTTCTCTTTGGGAATATTCGTTTCGCTTTTCTTGCACTCCCCTACTCTCGCTGAGTACAGGTATATAGCTACGATAGATATGAATACCCCTGCAGGCTCGAGCAGACTGGTCAAAACATAGGGACCATCACTACTGATAGCAATATACGATAAGAAGTTCTTAGACGTACTGTACGAGCTGAACTCTCAGCAAGTAGAAAATTGTGAGAGGTGCGAACCAGACAAGCACCTAGCGAGAGTAGACAAACAACCCACTGTTCAGCAGAATTATATCGCTACATGGCATGACCGCAAACAAATTCAAACACTGATTGTCATCATGCATATAAATCCTCAAAGCAAATAGTCAGGGTTCCTGCCGCATGCAAACTGATGCATAAGGCTATCAACACATTCGCCCAAGTGGGAGCAATGACGTCGCTGCAATTTTTCACCAAAAGCTAAAAAGAAAACAAATGTACCCATATCTAAATTCAACCAAGTCAATCGTTATGCTTTTATGAAGTCGCACAAGTCAAAATTAAAGACGATTGGTTCACACAATTATTAACATATTTAAAACCAAAGTACTGTTTCTGACATAATAGAAACACAATAAATAGAAGAAATATGTTAATTAATGCTTAAACCAATAATAATTACAATAATATTAAAGCTTATAATAAGTTCACATGTAGGGATATCATTTTGTTATGGCATGACAACATTAAAGTGCATTCATTTTTACTCAAAGTTAAATCTGTATATTGTCAGCATCGATATATAAAATACGGGGAAGCTAGCTAAGTTGAAGCAAACACATTGAATTATGGAATTTAAATATTAAATTCGACGAAAATGACTGAGATTTAATTGTCTTAGATAGCACACAATTTTGGATTGTATCTTACTAGAATTACAAGAACGAATTTCGAATCTCCCGCAGTTCAATGCTAGACTGGTTTCCTGCCCTGAAAACAATCGACATCTCTTTCGTTAAGACAGGTAACGCCGCTACCAAAAAGTATATATGACGTAGTGTTAGGACGTCTCAATATAAGACTCGAGAGTTCGTCTGTGTTTATATTTCAGCCTCATCAAGCGTTATCAAAAGCAGCAATAATCATTAAGAAGCACTAATAAAACTGTATGAAGAAGGGTCAGAAAAAAAGTTGTTCTAGATATTTACCAACATAGACGATAAATAACCTTAAATCCCGGCCAGCAAAATGGGTTCAGACACTTTTTCGAAAATGAGAAAAATTCTTATACTTTTGATCATGTGATCCTGATGGCCCCTGGACCCAACGTTTTCACAGATTATTGGAGTCTTTTGGTCTAGGAACTAGACTATTAAGTAAGATCCACGTGTATGGAAAGCACGTTCCAGTTAGTGTCCTAGTTTCATTGTTTTGTGCTTGGTAAGCACACATCGGTATAGACTGCGGAAGTGAAGGAAATAAGGGGTATATTTTGCACCCCTAGTTTTCCAAACTATTGGTTTTCTTCTCTAGCTGCTTCAGGTTGACTCACCTGAATCTACAGAGATGTTTGTAACATTTCGTCCATAAACAAAACTTTTGTAAATCTCTCGTCACCGCTGTGCAATGGAAACGGTTCCATGAATCTCAGGTGAAGCAGGCAACGTCTCAAAACGACATGGACTATTTAAAATCTGCGTTGCATTTGAAAAATAACCTTTAAATGTCTTTTCCCCCAATCAAGAGCTGAGAAAAAGTTAATACCGTGGTGGTGGCCCCGAGTTGCAGCTAACATCCTCACTTGACGACTAAAAAATGTTCCACTGTTCTCCGAATTTGAAGACGTGTCTATCGAGGGCGCTTTAAAATGAGTCCGTAGCAGAGTATGCGGGTCACTCCTTGCTGTCCTTCGGGCTGCAAACTCTGCAGGTACGCTTGCAAAGACGTCTTACTTTCCTCGTGTGACATTTAGCCTTCCAGTCGTTGTGGTTACATCTAGGATGTTTGTCGATGCATGCATTTTCTATAAAAAGAATGGCATTTGGTCAAATACATTCAGTCTAGCGCCACTATGATTACAAAAATAAGAAAGCATAATATCTGTGTTATTTGTACGAATTTTCTTGGAGTCAGTGGCCTTATACGGAAGGCCTCACTAACTTCTTCGTTATGCCTGGTCACTGAGGTCAACCCATGGGTCAACTGAATTCTTACTTGATCCCGGTCCACAAACTTTGCAGCTCTTCTTGCAATACTCGAGCATGTAGTCTGCTTCAGTCACACATCTCCCTTCGTTGGCCCACCGACTGCATTGGGAATCCATATCTCTGCAGGCTATAAGAGAACAACAGAAGGATAAAGGGCTGAATGAGAAGGACCCAAAACGAATGAATCAAGGAGTTGTGAAATTAGTGGCCAATAATGCAAATGGAACATGCAACACGATAGTAGTTCAACCTTCCCTTGGACCATGGACCATGGGCGTACCACTTTCACGATACATTGCGTGGTATCAACAAGAGGGGCTATTCCCCTATCCTGGCTCTTCATAAGGCTATGGTTTCGCCTCTGGTCCCGAGTTCAAACAGAACGCAAATACACGATCGATCGTCGGCCGTGGGGGGGAGGGGAAAAGATACAGATTAAAAGCTAGAGAAACAACAACAGGGAGGGAAGGGGACACAAAAGAATCCAAAAAACAAACTCACAATTTGAAAGCTGTCAGTTTCTGTGCATTCTGATCATTAGAGCATTTTGTGATACGTGGACGGAGTGGCTTGTATTTTGTTTTGTTTTGTTTTAAAAAGTGGATGCATCCATCACGTTCGGAGTACCAGCTTTTATTCCTGAAAAAACTTGCTCGTTTCGAGAGTGATCATCAATTATTTTCAAAAAAGGCGATGGACTTCACAACGGTATTTAGGATTGGTCATCTTCAGATAGAAACATCTTCAAAAGTTATCGATTAACTCACTGAAAATTGAAAAGTAAATGGAAGATAAGGCGACGAGTGGGGCGATATTTACTACTTTTGTCTGTGTCAGTGTATCAAATGGTCTGCAACCCTGTAGACGTGTAGAGTTTTGAATGCCAACTTACTGCAATTATAGGATCGTTTCAACTCAATCGCGTCAATACGGCTAAGACCTCTCCTGTTGCCCATGACCATGCCCATTTGAGCATTGTTCTTGGGCACAATCGTCGGTTGGTCGTTGACACTGAAGGCTTTGTTTCCGTAGTGCATGACGGAGTGGAAGTCATAAGCCGTATTCAGATCTTCCAGGTCGGACATGCTGTACTTTCGGAAGTTATTTCTTTTATCTGCAAAATCCAAAGAGAGGGGATGGCGGTTGAGAAACAATAATTGAGAAAAGAAAAACATGTACTGGTGACCGTGAACTTGCAGGCAACATATTTTAACGCAGTTCTTGTTAATACATGTACTCCTCTGTGTCCCATTAAACCAGATTAAATTTTCATTTTTATAGTGCCAATTTGATGGGTTTTGAGGCCCCTTTTATTTTTATGCTAATGCATGAATTCATTCAAGGCAGAAAGCTCAGTGTTGCAGCCGTCTTCACTTAAATGGGCCTACATTGTGAATGTTGGGCTGTCATAAAGTGTGTTAACTTCGATGATTTGATAGGCTGGTTGAGCACACAAATATTTTCAAGGAGAAAGTCTAGGATTCGATTTGAAAAGAAATACACCCAACTGGGCAGAATCTTCTTGATATGACACCATAGAAACAGCGAATTCGTTTTTCAGGAAAAACATGGAAAGTTATGAATGTTCAAAAAGTCCGCTGTTCATTAAGAGTAACCTAAAAAGCGACGCTTTTTTATGAACGGGTTACAATTGACAGTTGTCGACAGGTGGTCGCCTCGCAAACTTGCCCTCCACTTGACAATCACTTTAATCGGTTAAAATATTCTCCGGGTGATTAATTAACAGCCCATGCTACGGTCAGAATGTGAGTGGCGGGAATGTTGTTTTTACTATCTCCTTTCCCGGCGTCTGTGCTCAGGGCCGAGTGGTGTGGCCAAGTTTTTTTAACCTGGCGAGGGACAAATTGAAGATTTTCCTGAAACGATTGATCAATTTCTGTTTCCATTGTCAAAGGAATCCCTAAGGAAATCAGGGGCGGATCCAGGTAGTTTTCCGGGGGGTCATACCCCTCAGGGTTTTTTTAATGTATGTCCAGTTGCAGACCCATTTGCTGACCCCCCGGATCCGCGACTGGAAAGTTAAAGTAAACCGTTTCTAAAGTGTTAAAGCTTTCAATTTTTTTCTTAATGAAATTATGTCCCTCGGGACAGGTCTCACACTCGATAAGAGATTATTGAATACTCACCAGCCTGGATGTTTTCCCAAATGATTTCGACGAATTCATCCCTATCCGGCCGAGATTGTTCGTGCACAAACCCAAGGGCGTGAATGAGCTCGTGCACGACGCTGCCCTCCCATCTGCGGGAGAGACACGACTTAACAACCGACAATTCCTGACGTCCTCCTTGACGACCGATGTAGGACCAGCACCTATAGCCACGAAAGAATGGTGCAAAAGATGCGACATCAGTTTCAAAAAAAGAACTGCTTTACAAAAATGATTTGAACGAAATGAAGAAGACCTATGTACTTAAATATTTTGTAAATTATGAAAAAAGGCAGACTGTCTTTTCAAGGACGGATCCAGAAATTCTTCCAGGGGGCAGGCCCCTCAGATTTATTGTTGTTCGATTGTTACGGACAGGCAAACACGGACAGTGTATTACGTTGCCACGGATATAGAAACAATAACCTCTACAGGACACCAGTTTTTTTATTATTACTTAAACTGTTACTTCATTTTTTGTGTGTGTCAGAGCAGGAGGTCGACCCTAATCCTCCCCCACCGGACACGCGCATGCTTTTAAACTCGATTGTCTCAAAATGTAATGAATGCTCCTGGTCTTGCATCTTTATACTCGAAGAACGAAGTGTTGACTGGACTAGAGACACGACAAAGATTTACTCTTTTGAAAATGTCCGAGGGTATGAGCATTATAAAAAAAGTGGACCAAGCTTTTTTCTTCTTGTTTAAATCTCAAAAGTGCCCTGTTGTCACCATACTATTTATAATGCCCGTGCTACTTCGTCGTTGCCTTGAGGTCACTTAAGACAATGCACCGGTTTCTGCTTTTCTGTAAAAATGACGAACCTAAATTGAGTATGCTAATACTACTTGGTGCATGAAGTTTGCTCTCAGGTATTTTATGATTGGCCCATTATGTCGACAAGGACAGCAAAGACGCCAGTTCCAGGTAGCAATATAAGGCTCAGCTTGGTTGGCAGGTTGTCTGGAATGAAGTTTGAACATTCTCAACGCGACGTGAGCTAAAGAAACAGAAACTCTTACTCGAAAATGTTCGAGGGTCTCTTAGGAGACCTTATTGACCGACTATGTTCAAGGGTCTTTTAGGAGACCTTATTGACCGACTAGCTGAAACCAATCGAAGCACGTTGGTTCAAGCCCCACATCCTTCGTATCTCGGTTTCTATTTTTCTGTCTGAAGAACCGTGTGCAACTCACCCGTTCTTTGGAAGTATGTGAATGTAATCCCGTTGGTCAATCCTTGGCACGAACCGAATGCAAGTGCTTATGTGGATAATGGTAAATGCAGAAATGATGTGCCGTCGGGAACTATCATCTGTGACCAAAAGCAGACAAACGAAAAAAAAAAACCTGTCACACTTCCAACGAATTGAGATTTCACTCTTAAAAGAAAACACACTGGAAACAGCAATAAACCAATATAAACAAACCAAACAAAACGGCAGTGCTGGCTAGGGCCGGCACTTTGTTGTGTAGTAACGACGAACGTTTACGCCAACAGTCATGGGCGTAATACATGGAGGGACGAGGAGTATTTATCCTCCTACTTTTTGACCGGGGCTTGGGCTATTGAATCATCCAGCCACAATTTGTCGTGGTGCATGAGATTGTGAAGAAGTTTTGGGACTTTCCAACAACCGAAAGGTATTCAATAACACTCAAAAGGGGAGAGCAATTTAAAACAAATCAATAAATGAGCCGTTCCAATGTAAGATTCTGCAGGAAAGCATCACACATCACAGATGTACAGAGTATATCTGTGTGAACACCGCCCCATGGTATACAGTCGTGTCATATAGTGTCAGCACTCGCCCACAGCTTTTCAAATTTCCATGGTTAGGCAAGAAATACCCCCCCCACACACACACACACACACATGCGTAAACGCCTTCAATCGTGGACTCCCTATTGGTCCTCTTTTGTTCATACTTTTTCGGAAGACCTCCCATATGTTTTGTACACGTTTTCCAACCGTGGACTCTTCGGCAACCGTGGACCCTATTGTCCCCTATTGTTATAGGTCCACGATTTATTTAAATGTGTATACAAACTCCTCCTTACACAGCTATACTGGTGGGGTATTTCCTTTGTTCTCGTGTACAAAACTCCCACACAACACGCAAAAAATTTCAAATCACTCCAATTTAAACCAAAGTCACTTTCCTGGGTCGAAATTTCAACCGTATGTCCCTTATATAAAACACTTCAATTTGCGACAGATTTTTACCCATCGAAAATTTCCCCTTGTTGAGTTATTTCCAAATATCAGTTTCATGAGATTCTTCAAGGGGGTACCAATTTTGGTACCCTACAAGGTAAAAACTGGCTTTGTGGGGTACTTCCCATCGTTCCGGTACCCCACAAGGCCCCATGTATAAGCGCACCCACACATATAATTTCCCATCCCTGCCCCCGTTTACTCTTCGTTGGTTGTCGCATGTTATTTCTTGCTCAGGACACATACAATAGAGAAAACGGAAAGATTGTTTTCATCCGTCCATCGTCGTTCTCATTTTAAAAACCCACAGACAAACAGCCCAACAAACCATAACAAACAAACAGAGGTCGGCAGGGCCTCTGTGTTGTGAGATGGCATTCGTGCACGAATTGGTAACCTTGCGAACTAACCGTATGAGTCGTCTATTATGTAGGGGACTATACCCTCTGGCCAACGCGTTGAGCTTTCGTCGAGAGCATTTCTCTTGTAGATTGTGTGCTGCAAAAACAGAAGTGGTGGTTTAATTAATTAATTAAGTTGAATGTGTAATACCAGGCTACTGCTCATACAGCAGACGTACTTCTCGACCTTGAACGAGCCACGTTTTTCACGGTGCCGCACTGCTTAATAGTCTGCTGAAGTGTTTGTAAACTTTAGAGCAGGAGTATGTGGGGAGGGTAAAAGTTGTTAAGTTTGTAGAATTAAACTGATTTAAGAAAACTTGGTAAAGTTGAAATTTCTCTTACAAAAGGGGGGGGGATAATGTAAAACTTAAAAGAAAAATGAAAAGCATTTTAGTTAGAAACAATGAAAACATGCTATCAGGTAAATTTTGCCATATTGACATCTCAAGTATATCAGTCGAAAAACAAAAAACTGAAAGCAAACTTCATGGGGCATAGAAGGAAAGGGTCTTTTAAAGAGGATATTTCTGGAGGCAGAAATAAGCTTTGCTCAAGAATGACGTGTCTTGATCACTTACATGTGGATGTGTACTTTCAGAGGAGCTATTCGGGGATGGTATCATGATATCTCCTTCAAAGAGCTCATGCTGGATTTCTGAAAAAAAATAATAGAAACGAAACTAGTAGTTGTAGGAAACAAACTTTGCGTACGGCAAAAGGTCTTCTGCTTTTCCGAACGAGGAAATTTAATTTCAAAAGGCCCTCATGGGAAACTTGGTGGGCGGTAGCCGATGGGAATTAGTTTGAGACGTCAGTTTTCGACAACAGACATCCGGGTGCAGACCACTAATATAAGTGAGAATTTCTGGCCAGCTCATTAGCATTAAAAGTGCCCCCCACAGTATCTTTTGAAAAAGGAGATTGTTTGGCCCCTAAAATGGTTAGATTGTGTAAATCGTTGCCAGGATGAACTCCCTGGGCCTTTGAGCTTTCATATGAGAGCAGAATGGTTAAAAACTACGGTTGAAAAATGGTCCTAAGTGCCCGAGAACGTTGCCACTTGAAAAATGGCTATAAACGGACTTAAGAAAAATCACTTTTCGGGGGGTCATTTTGTTTTATGGGAATAATTAAAAATGTAATTGGTTAACCTACAGAAAAATTGAAAAGAAATTGAAAGATTACGGACTAGACAATAATTTCATTTGTGTTTCTGAAATTTCAGGGATGTTGATATGCATGTTATTGGGCCCTGAACAGTGCTGATTTTACACTGTTTTCAACGGGGTTTGAATTAGTGGACTGTACCCATCCAAGCCCTTGTCGATTTTCAAGTAGGGCGCCCTCTCATGACTAGTTTGGTTATTCTTTGCTTTGACTCTCTTCTCAGTTTTGTGGTATTGACAACAGTTCCAATGTGTTTGTCCTCGTTTCTCCCCATTCCAAACTCGTTCTTGATATGCTTGAGGCTTTCAGTGCTAAGTTACAATAAGACATTAGGTAATAGGTATCATGGGGGTGGGGCCGCAGATATGAAGTGGTGCTCCCGGGATATGTCGTGGGGGAGGGCTTGATTCAGAATCTACTTACCCCCAATAGTGCTTGAGCCTACCCCCCATGCCCAGTTGCGACACGGTGGATTGGGATGTATGGCTGTATCAAAGGTATAGATTTAGGTTTTCTTAAAGATGGAGGTGAATATGTAATCTTTATCATTTATCAGAAAGTCAAATTTAAAACCTGGTGGTGGTGGGGGGGGCTCACACCCCGAGTCCACCATGGGTGCGCCACTGATAAAATCCTGGTATAGGAGTGAGGTATACTTACCATCAGGGACGTTCTCATTTGCCAGCAAGATGAGATCCATCGCAACCATCTCAGAGCTATTGCTGATATACACCGAAGCTGTGAGAGAGAAAAAAACAGATACGCACCTGAGGGCTGTTTTGATTAGTGTGGTGTTGGTGACGTGACGACGGTGGTCAAGTGGGGATCCCGAGTTTACATCAATGTTTCCCCATTATTTGCCACCCCCCCTTGAAAAAATTACCCCTCCCCCTCCTTGATATTTGGTTCCTCTGGCCGCCCTTGGTGGTGACAGTAGCGGCAGTGGTAGGCCTACTGAGAGGACAGTTGTGGGTTGGAGAGGGGGCGTGATGGTGATTTTAGCAATCGATGAAAAGTTCATTAGCAGGCATGTACGATAATTGAGTTACTTTTTCTAATCTTAGCCAATTTCATCCAACTTACCATTGAGTGTGGTGTTTTCTAGTACGATCTAAGGAAAGAGAGAAAAAAAAATCAACTTCAATTCAATCAATTTGTTTTGGATCAAGATATTTGTCAACCTATTGCTTTAGCGTTCACAAGAAGGCGGAAGGAACGGAATCAGTTTGTGAGTCCGTGAAATACTTCTTGGTCAAAGTTAGTCAGGGTCATAAGAACAGAGATTTCAAAATGAGACTCGATGTAATAGTTTGGCTGTACATGAACATAGATAAAATTCAGGGTACAGAAAGACGTAAGGCGTTTTGTGAATATGAACAACACAAAGCAAACTGTGTTGCAGACAAGAAGCTGATTAGTTCTATCTGCATGTAATTGTCAGTATTGTCAAAATGATTTCCAGCGTTAAATGGTCTCACCTTTGTTTCAGCTTCATCTTCTGGAATTATGCCACTACCGGTCGACGTAGGCAACGTCGATTCCAGGCTACTCGAATACAGATCAGATGAACCAACCTAAAACGAAGAAGAGATACCGGTACGTCAATATTTTGCATCACTTTAGCATGACTTTATGCGTGCACTAAATTTCTTGAACCGAGCAGGTCCGCCAAATTCGCAGACCAGCTGAGCAGAAGATATTTGCGCATATTATCTTTTGGATTGAGTGGTACTCAAAGACCAGCAAACATGCATTGTTTTGGGTCTACAAATTGTTCCTGGGGCGCCTTGGGTGGAGACAAACTTTCCCTGAACAAATCTTTCTTGTGCTGTCGCCTCAAGGGCGGATCTGGAACTAATTTTGAGGGGAAACAAATTTGAGAATTTCTGTATGTAACCTTTCTGAAGGAAAGGCTAAAGGCACCTCTCTGAAGGAAAGGCTAAATTTCGGAGTTTCTACGTTTTTGACGGGAAGGGAAATTAATAGTCGAGGCAAAAATTGGCTTTCTCATATTAGTTTTCAGTCCCAGGGGTGGCATGGCTCCCGCTGGCCCTCCTGGATCTGCTGACAGTCATTCAGTGCCTTGAGCAGCTGTCTGAATTTTGTCTTCACTGATTTTATTTGCAAAATTAAATTTGAAAGTCAAGGATATTTCGCAGAGATAACAATATCAGCATGACCGCCATTACAATCGTGCGCACACTCGCGTGACAATAGGAGTTCTGATTGTGCAAAAGGTGAACATTCTATCCGTGAATCCAGGCGGAGGGCATGCATCACTAGAATGAATGCACACGATGTCAAGAGGTCGCTCGTGCCAGGTATGTTCAAGCACACGACCGGACGAATATGCAGTGCTGTCTCACTTTCGTTGATCGGAGTCAAGGTTTTGGGCAGGCCAGTAGGGAAAACAGTGTCCAAATCTTAGGCAAGGATACTTAAGCTTAGATCACATACAAGTGCACAGGTTTGCTTCCCTGCGTTTTTCCCACTGTCAATAATACAACCTTTATATGGTTATAATAACGGATATTAATGACGTGTTAAGTAACACCAATATCCATAAAATCTAAAAGTAGGGAAACGAATTAAAAATACCTCGCTCTTAGTATTCAGTACTCGAATTTTTTTCTTACCAATTAAAATCTTTGCAGAAATTCTCGGACTGTCCGTACTTCAATGATTTCAATAATCAAATCAATAAAAATGTTTTACAAATTATCAAAAAAAAGAAAAAAAAAACTAAAAAAGGAACTCTCAATCGTTACCGTTAGCTAGAAAATACAGCTTCTGGGGATATAACTCATGATATCAGCAGTTTTGTTTGACAAGCCAATATCTCAGGATGACTTTTTCAATGTAACGTGAGCAACCGCAGCATTGCTACCGTAAACTTCCAATGACCACAATAATAATTGGATTTGCTGTTCAATCCTGTCTGCAGTCGGAAGGGCCCAAGATATTCTCCCCACCTCCATTGTTGGATAGTCAGTCATCTGTTATTATATTTTTAGACCTAAAACATAATGACCTCACGCTATGTTAACATGTGTGCTTTCCTGTATCGGTACTGGAAGGATTTCGTCCCACCTCACTGTAACAGTTTAATACGGGCGTTTCAAAATAGTGCGCCTCCAAGAGTTTGCAACGCGTTGGCCAATCACAATGCGTGAAATCTGTCTATCCAATGCGCGTTTGAAAATGGTCGATGAATTTCGCGCGTTGTGATTGGCCAACGCCTTGCAAACTCTTGGAGGCGCACTATTGTGAATCGCCCCTATTCGACAATCAGAAATAATAGAGGCCATTACTGCGACAGCACAACGCACACTCGTGGACAGGAGGTACGCGCGCGTTACATACCTCTTTGACTAATTGGGTGTCGTGATATGCCCGAAAACACGCGTGCGTCAAGCTGAAGAATGTGTGTATGAGTGCGGTACGTGCCACTGCAGTTGTGGGGTCTAATCGGATCAGTTTATAGCCTAACATAGAGCACATGGAAAAACAAAGCATGACTTCATTATATTTTAGGACCATTGACAGTTGATAGTACATCAGTTTTCTTTCTATCCACTAACAGGGGAGTGAAGGGACACCCTATGGTGAACGCGGTTTTTTTCGGGGGGGGGCTGACAGCTTGTACACAGGCTGTGTGCATTTCAAACGTTTCCAATGCGGGCACCTGGGGGTGTGCCCAATTTCCCTCGTGCCCCTCCCCGCGGTAATTACGCCACTGAAGTCGCCACGTAAGCAGTCTAAGTTAGGGAAATAAAACTCACAAGGTCAGTGAAACTTCATGTACACAAACTGTCCCCTTGCACAACAGTTGCGACATTTAAATGTTGCTCATCCCAGTGAAAATCTGTGTTTTGCATTAACAACGCCGTGTCTGACTGATATTCGGCGAAAATGAAAGTTCAAGTCTACTTTAGTAGACGGATAACAAACAAATTTTGACAGAAATGCATCATCAGCAAGACACAACCTGTAACAACAGGATCTATAATGTCTGTGTTGAAATGATGGATTTCAAGCGAACGGACCATTGATAAAAAGGCTTCGTTAAATATAGAAATCTGGCATCGTAGGCCTTTTCATCAACATTTTCTCGGTGCGATTTTTATTTTTGGTATTAGCTTTGTGTCATTTGAAGATTTGGTTTGTGCAAACATCAAGTTGGATGCTACAGAACAGAGCTGTCGGAACACTGTGTTAAAAGATAGTCCAAATAACACCCGTGTGTCGTTGAATCCACACACTTACCTCTAAATTTATCGTATGTTTTGCTATGCATAAAAACCCTTGAACTGATTGACTACAACAGTGTACGTCCTGCGTCCCAACCTCAGGCGAATATCATAATACCAGGTACCACATAGACAGCGAAGTAAGTAAACAGTTTAAAGAGACGGTGCTCTGTCCAATCAGGCTTTTCAGTTAACCTGAATTATCTGACCTCCGAGACAGGCTTTCTCAAGACAAGACATGCCTGTGCATGTTCCCTGTTATGCGGCTCTGGTTTACCCCTAAAAGAGCTGGAGCGGAATCCAACCTCCTCCCCCGATATTTTCTCCGATACTGTCGCGGTGCATTTTCTCCGTGCCGTGCATTCGGTGGTTTTTACCAGCATGTCTTGCAATCACTTTGACAGAAATGCTGTGAAAATTGGACATGAGGATCTCGCGAAACCCCTTTTTTTGCCGAGACAGGTCACAGCCCGAACCGTTAACTTTTCCCTTTGACGTGCTCAGCACTCGCGGGCCGACACAAAACTTTGTTTGTCAGAGGCCGTGAAGTACGAATAGCCATAAGAATAAAACTATCTGTTGGGTTGACCTAAAACTTAAGGATGCGCATGCATGCCAAGATTGAAAAAAAAAGATTTGGCTGGGACAGTCAAGTACCTAGGGGTGGAATCCGCCCCCGGCTGATGGTGTAAAAAAAACTCTGCATCTTTTAGGGTTACCTAGAAAATAAACACAATTTTGAAGGTGTATTGAAGTTTTTCCGAAATGGAGATTGCTAGTAAAAATGTTTCTTCAGTCATACATTAATGCGTTGATCCTGGAGGGACATCATCATAGCTGGCAAAACTTGGACTGAGGAATTCATTTATAATGATTATGCAGAAAAAAAATGTCCTTGAAAGTGCGACCAGTAAACCAAGAACTTCCTCGACCGGTGTATTCGATATTTTTAATAACAGCCATAATTTTCATCCTATAGAAATGGCAAAATTAAAAGTTTTCCCCTTGGTCACCCTTCAACAGTTTGCAAGAGAATGTTGACAAACATACCAAAGAGCAAAGATTGCACTGAATCGCGTATAGAGCAATGTTCGTCTAGTACCTGTTGCTCATCTTATACTCAAACAAGCCGTCTGACTGGATTAAAAATCTGCACTAGCAAGCAGACGGTCGTGGGTTTAGGTCCCGCTCGAGTGAGCTCGTGAAGTTTTATTTTTCACAAGCCCTCAGAGACTTTTTTGAAAGAATCCTGGCAAACCAATGACAGAAAGAACATATGAAGAGCATCCTCCTACAGGCATATTTCATATATAGCAATCGATTGTATTCTACTCACCGGGAAGGCGATAACTAGAACCGGCAACAGGACAGCGCACACGGCGACTTTTATCGTAAAAGCATTGCTCCCCACAACGGGTGCTTCCATATCGGAGTTTGCCTAGAGCAACCACGGCGAGAAAAAGAAATTACAACTAAAACACCAACTTCCAAGACACCCCGATGGTTCCAGAGGGAGTGAGAGCACCGACGAGCATGGTGCAGACTCTTCATCTCTCGGCCTCTTTTATAGAAGATTCTCCAATCATTCGAGGAAGCTTTCCACATAATAGTTCACGGGATGTCCGAGTCATAAAACAGCCTTACTGGTGATCTACAAACGATGAATGGCTCAGTCACTACTGTAAAAAATGACGTCATATATACTAGTACCACCACCAGTTAGAACATGTTTGACAGATAGGCTATACGTACAGTACATGTACAGGTACATGCACATATGAATACGCCCACACATTTACAACTCGACCTTGCTAACTGACAAGGCACTGTCTCGTGTACTTTCGCTTCACTGGCAAGCACACCTGTTTTGCTTTATTTTGTTTTATTTTATTTCGTATGAAGTCCGAGAGATTTTTAATTTTTGACTTAATGAAACACTTGTGCTAATGTCCTTGCACAGTGGGGAACGTTTGGCAATGCTCATCGGAGGTATAGATGAGGTTGACTCAAGGTTAACTGTTACAAACACATTTCATCAGAGGGTGTAGTGGATTCCACTTTGTAGTTTTGGAAAGAGGTTTACGCGGAGAAAGCAGGGACACAAATTTGATCTAATCTTACGAGGTGAAACCCCATATTTATCAGCAATTAGGCACAGTTGAAAAACGGGCACTGTACTACTGATTGTCTGTGGCTATATATAGTTAAAACTTACTTTAAGCTCACACAATTCAGACAAAGCCATTGCGTCTGATAAGAACTTGTCTCATGTAGGTAAATTAGACACACCCAGTCCTACCACTCTTACAATTTTAGATTTATTTCTAAAATCTTTTTAATTAAGCAGGAATACTTTTATGTAGGCCCAGACACATCACTGTCTGCGGATTTGTCTTTCCAAATGCTATGCTCGGCACACGGATGACGAAATCTCGTGCAAACCCGATGATATTTTGATGATTTTGTTCCATCCAATGTCCTGGAGAAAAGGATTTTTTCAATCACAAGGACATATCAAGTGAAAGTAAAAACTTGGGGGAAGCCCGTTATTGCCAGATATTGCGTAATGACCGAGAGTCACGACCAATGCTTTCAAGGTGCGTTCAGCTAGCGGTTGATACGGGAATTGCTCCTTTCTTTCTTTCCCGGCTGACACATTCGCGGATTGATGTGACCTTAACCCGAAAAGAGCCGAATTTCCCTGGCATTGGCTATCCCGTGACCTGTCTCCTTCTGTAGACGTGGCATGGGTTTGCATATGGAAATACACCCAACACGAATACAGCTGCTTTGCAGTTTAATCCGGGGAGGGGAAGGTGTTTCTTTCTGGTGTGAGTATTCATGATGCCCACCCTGGCGCGCAGTGTCGGTCCATGTGCATACGCCAGAGTAGGAAAGCGTTCACATTATTTGGCCGACTTGTACTGGTAAAAATGGGATATCGTGAGCTCTGTCTGTTCGATTTTCATTCACTTGGTGTCAAATTAGTGACGACACATCCTTGAAAAAAACTCTTGAAGGTTCGCCGCGTTGAAAAATAGAAGACATCGCGAGCAATTTCGGGAAAATGTACAGGTGGAATGGGCCGAATTCTGCTCGGCTGTTTTTATGTTACGGTACACTGACTTTAAGGTCTTGACACCTGCTCAGCGGCATTCGGGGAGTAAGGGCCTGAAGCCTATCGAGGTTGTAAATGGCTTTATATTTTTCACATAAAAAACAATACATGTTCCTTTTAATTTTGACTGCGGGTCGTATATTAAAAAATGGTTCCATTGGAAAATGGGGCAGACACTTTTTTGAAGCTTTTTCTGATCTGGCTTTCATGCTCATAACCTCTGGCTTTTTCAATTAGAAGAAATAATTACAACTCAGTTTTTCAAAAGCATAAAAAGGAATACATTTAGGAAATGCACGATGACGTACACGACATTAACTGACATTTTCATCACTTCTTTTCAACACACCACGCCATCTTCATTCAATTTTCTTTTTTGTTTTAGAAATGAACAAAGGGAAATCCGCCTCAGGATGTCGTCTTCCTTTTGTGAGCCTTCCTAATTATATTCTGGACCTAACTGTTGCCGGTGAAAGTCTGATTTTTGTCGGTACCACCGGCACAAAGATGACTAATCCCATCATCCTGTCCGACAAAGCATTCAGTATTCTGAATTATTACATCTCTAGCGCAAATTGCAAATCAATTCATGACGGTTTCTCCAAGCCTTAGGTTGAAATATTTAACATGGTTATGTTGGCCTCCGAGCATTTGAAAACTACATGACACTCGCTAAAATAGGTTACACCACTGTTTCTTGACTGTGTCACATAACTTTTATTTCACCACTAATAATTTCTTCTGTCTGTATTTAACGTACACTCTTAGTCTTCTCATATTTTGGACGTGGAAGAAATGAGGCCCTAATTAAAAAAGGACACACACTAGTTAAATGGAATGTTTGAACAGAATTATGCTAAATCGTCAATGCATTTTCGTCTGCAGGAGCACCGAGACCTAATCACGTACAGTCTGCGAATTACCAGACCTCTGTACACCACGTTGGCCTGAAAGCATTCGTAGAATCTGGGAGCTCGTTCATTTCCAGAATTCTCTGAAGCAGTTCATATTCCTATTTGTCAAGTTCCAGTAAATGGATCCGCCCCTGTTTAACTTGATTTCTTCTATGGTTAGACTCGGCAAGGGCACGCGGTCTTTTCAACTCTACTATGAAATATAGGCCTAGAAGGGTTCCCGATAAACAAGTTACAAGGAAAATATGGCAGAGAAATCAACGGGCCACCAAATTAGGAGAACAGTTATACTTCTGTATTCAAAATCACGCCCATTCCGAGAAAATCGAAGCCGTTAAAAATGCGTTCTGTTTTCCTTTAACAAATTACCCACAAAGTCTCACTCTCTGGAAAGCACAAACATGTTCCAAAATAACAGAATTCTACGACTTGCGTCGACCGTGCGGTTAGTCAGAATTTTAAAAAAGGAAAATTTCTTGTAAATGTGAGAAACTGTCTAGTCTGAATAGTATTGAAAATCCTACTATAATAAGCGCATAGTTTTGCCAATTCTGTCATCGTGACAAGTGCAGCTTTCCGTGTACTGCATAAATATTAATTTTGTTACGCTACGGGTATTCAACGTTTTGTCTTACTGCGCGGGCATGTTTTTGGAAATAGGTTCTGATTACAATTTTTCAAAAGATTACTACATGAGAAGAACTTGAACAATTCAACTGTGGTCGTCTCTTCCAAAAGTTGAGAATAGTTAAAAGCGTTCCTACTTTTTCCTAAGGTGTATAGGTCGCTGCCATTGATGTAAATCCCTGTTTGACCGGGGGATGGGGTAATTGAATCTCCCCCCCCCATGCTGACACACAGACATACTTCCTCATGGTGAGAAAAAAGTTAAGGAGGACGGCTAAGAATTTTTCGGACTTCCCAACAACCAAATGTCTTCAATAGCACCTAAAAAAGAGAACAATTTTTTTAAAAAGCCATAAATGCACCGTCACTTTGATGTAAACCCATGCAGGAACCTTACAGTCATCCTGTTTAAGTATTTTGTATAATCCCCTCTCCCCGGTTCCAGGCACACTTTACGCCACTGCCCACTGCGCTGGGAAACCTCCGATCTTCGGATTTCGACTTTGGCCTTTCTTTCACACAAGGAATCCCCGATCATTTGCTATAGGAACGGCCAGAGTGTGGAGTCCAACCCATCTCGAGCTCAAGTGTTCGGCAGGATTGTCGGTGAATTATTGCCGCATCGGTGTTACCGTCAGCATTGTTTGCTCAATTGATAACAAGCGCACCAAGTCGGACAGCATCATTTACCAGTCCCAGTTTAGATACACACAAGTGCTATGAGAGCGAAGTTGTTGGCGAACGATTTGAGCCGCCGACGTACAGTACATGTACATGAACATGTGCTGAACTGTACGGCCTTTTCTATGCTTCATCAAGGACACAGTGCCTAAGGCCTACGAACAATTCGGGACAAATAAAATAACTGAGGAACTATACGAAAATGCACAGATGAACCATGCAGCCCGCATCTACCTAAAACCTAGAAAAGTGTTAAAGGAGTTTTAAAGTCTAATTTGTCAATTTTGGGACGGCTTTTTTGAGTGGGGGGGCTAGGGGGCACGTGTCCTCCACAAATTTCCGGTTCCTCCCCAACTAAAAGGCGAATGAATAGATATTGAACAAGGCTAACAAAAGCTTGCCCCCAGAAAACCACGTCACTGAAAGTTGGTGCCCCAATAAGATGCTGGTGCCCCCTTGTGCTCCCCACTACGCCACTGCTTTGCATCCACATAAAATGTGAGACCCCAGCCTGGCAACCAGTATGGAATTGGTGATGGTAATTAGAGAAAAGGGCTTGACAAACTCTAGTGTCATTGAACACACGAAACATTTAACCTCTCCTTGCCAAGTCTAGGTACAGGTGCATGAGTACAGATATCTAAAGAATGAAAAGGCCGGCCATTTGGAAGAGTTTTACACACAAACCAAATTTAAAATCAACTTACTGTCGCCCTGTAATTTTCAGCGATTTTAGCAAATCAGCATTACGTCAGCAAAATAAAACAATATATCAATCGATACGCGTCTCACTCATTCTGAAACCGAATGAGACTCGTGCCATAATTTGTACCATAATAGCAAAACTTAGTCTTAAAAATTTAATTAATAAAACAAAGTAGGCCTAGTTTGCCTAAACAAGCAGATGCCTTATTGTTTGCATCATTTAGGAGTGTGGTCGGGTGATCAAAATTACACGGCTACGGCCATTAGCATCTGTGGGTCCATCCACGCCACGTGCTCTGTCCACGCACCCAAGTGTGTATTTGCCTGCAACTGGGGACCCCCTATTGTTCCTCTTTTGTTTGTACTTTAACTTTTTTGGAAGACCACCCACATGTTTTGTACACAGTTGTCAATCGGGAACCCTCTGTCAATCGGGGACCTTATTGTCCTCTGTTGTTCAGGGTCCCCAATTGAATGCAGAAACAAACTCATAGACACAACTTCCGGGCGCGCCCGCGTTGATTTAACTCACACAATCTAAGGGAGCCATAGTCGCCTCCTATACGAGTGGGTCATCAGGAATGGAAAGCCAGGCGAACCTTTCAAAGCGAGCAAAACAAAGTAGAGATTAAGATGATATACAAAAACAAATGAAAGATATTTTCCACCTTGCATCTAGGAATAATTCCAGTAAAAAGAATGAATGACACGTGGTTATGGGTACGTTTTTAGCAAGAGTGGAGGAGAAGTTTAAGGGTGAGGTAATTCTTGGCATTCTAACATACTGAGCCTCCTCATTTTAGCAGTATATACAATAAAAAGAATTCTCGCCCATATTGTGGGGACCGTCCCCAATCTAACTTGAGCACCTTGTGGTTAGAGGGGAGAGAAATTGTTTCGAATTTAAAGTCCCCCAGTTAGTGTTTCCTTCTACATTGGGTTTTGTGTCATAATGGTCGTACGTACGTGCTAATGTCATAGTCGTGTTCACGGCTTGCCGAAATGCACCGTCACTGGTAATTGTATGAGGCACTCAGTCCTCAGCACTATGTACCGACAATCAGGAGGAAAATGTCATGAAAAGTAGTGGTTTTGGTTTTCTGGCATTATGAAATAAAATGTGGTGACTTCCAAACAACTGAAAGCGGGACTTTCCCGAAATGTTCGTTACAGAGAATTGTGACTGATTCCACAAAGTACTTTTTTGTTACTTGCAAAACGATTGCCACAATGCATATCTCTTCTTCCATGAAACAACCCTCCCATCCATAAGAGAGTTTGATTTCCATTTCTAAAGTATTGGTGCGTTCAGTTTCCTCTGAAAATTATAACCTGTCTCCGGAGGGCAACTGACTCTGTGCACTGTGAGCGCAATCAAGCCGTGGGTCGCGTTCTCGCAGGAAGAAGCCACGAGAAAAGTCAACAAGGGTCACCTGTCAAAAATGTGTCTGGTGAAGGTTGCACTGACGTGAGATCACACTGATCGGATCCCCAACAAAACGACTGAAAAGAAGTACCGGCGTCAAGAAAAAAAGGGGATAAATTGATGGCGGAAATAATTAATGCTAACGCATGAGCCTCGTATTTCCCGTACGTATCTGACGTATCTGGTGTGAAGTCACACGTTGCAGTTCAGACACTGCTTTGTTGACTGCTATAAAAGGAAAAAAAAGTCGCCCGATGAATGGAATGTCCTTTGTTGGTTTTCTTATGATAAAATTGTCGCAGTGATAGATTTCCTACGGGGAGCTAGGTTGTGCGGTTTTTCCAACAAGAAACGAACATGCGAATTTGCTTATTCAATACATGTGCGCATCAAACTGTGCACGTTTCCGTTCTATTGAAATTCCTGAAATATACTTGGACAACAATATTTCATATTTTCTAGAATTTCTACTAAATTCCATAGAGGAAATGCAGTCAGTTTCAGGAAACACTAAAGCAGTCATCATTTCGACATTTGAGTATCATCAGTTCTGTGCAGCCCATTCCTAGTGTGCATGTGTAGATTTTGTGCGTGGCTTAATTTTGATCGGACAAAGGAGTCTGCATTGAGGTTGTAGCGTGGATGATAGAGGTCAACCGATCCAGTTGAGTTACAAACAGGGAGGCCTCTTAGGATAAAATGTATTCCCGAGATTCTGACTCGGAAAGGTTTCTGTTTGTTTTGTACAGATTAATCTTCTGTCTGCCCCTCCCCCTTTTGTCCACCATTTGTTTTGCGCTTGAAGAAGAAACATGGAGGGCCAGCATTATGCTCTGTATCATAAAGCAAGCGCCATTCATCGACTACCAAAAATGTTCTCTTATCAACGGCCGAAATAACTTCTGAATGCATCTTTTGGTTTTTTTCAACGACCTGTCAGCTCACTGAAAGCACCGATACGACGACACTAAGTGACAGTGGTTATGGTCAACAGAATGATGTCAGTTACCTCATGCACAATTCATTGCAGGATCTACACAACTGTAATTTTATGAATCTATTGATGCTGTTAATGAAACAGGCCAATACGGCAAAGTGACATTTTCTCCATCAGAATGGGTTCAGTAACGCCAAAATAGGAGAGAAGTACACATATGTAAAAGCAATAGAGAAGGACAACCACGCAGTTTCATTGACATTTTGGTAGGAAAGAGGAAACCGCTAGTGGTCTTCCGGAGTCAATAAAGGAAGCAACAGCAATACCGCTAAAGCAATCCAACTATTTTGGAGTTTCCGATCCTGCTGGGCGCAGCGTCTTTCCGTGGCAGTTGGTGACAAACACTCTTCCTTGAGTCTCCGGATGTAGAAGGTCCAAGGAGCAGACAATATACCAGGCATCGAGTCCCAGAAGGCTTCTGTCACATATCCATAAAATCGGTACCATTGTGTACCAGCGACAATCTAAACCGGGTTGGACAATAGTGAAATTGTGTCGTCCGCGGTACATTGCACTATAGTGGGATACAATTTCTTTCCCAACTCTCTTGTCCTTGTGAATAATTTTTTGGTTCAATATAATGTATTAAAAGTGCAAATTTTTAGCCTTCAACGAGCCTGGGGCGGAATCTTCCCCTTTCAGCACTTTCTCCAATAGCGTCAAAATACATTTCCAAGAGCTAAGCCACAGGGAATTTTTATTAGTAACATCTCGCAGTTATTTTCATACCAATAAGTAAAAGGTCACGCAGCGAGCTTCCGGAACCCTCGCGCGGTCCTCCTATGGGAATTTTACATTGGGCCGTCCTAACACGTTCGATAATTTTTGGAAGAATCATTCCTAACTAAGTCCACCCTCTGAAACACTAATGTTAGAATTTTATCTTTGTCTTCCTGAGGTAATAGTTAGGAGAAGTCACCTGGAGATGGGTAAGAAACGAATTTCATTAAAACGACCTTTCACGTCCGGCGATTTCATACCTAGGTCTCCTTGTTCATGTAGGTTACGTTTGTTTCAACTCCCCGTGCTTTCGTGAATAAGAGATTGTACAACGTTGCAACGGTTTACCTACCTGCAGTCGATGGGTTCCAGATTCCGTTGTTGTCACCAAAGCTTAGATAAAATATTTGAATCTTTGGTAAAAGTGGAATATTGCTTTAAGTTTATTACCTTATAAATTACAGAAGTATGTCAAATATTTTGATATGTTTTTACTTCGGCTTTTACTGACAGTCTTCCATAAATTTCAAACCGTAACTATAATGGGTTAGTTTTTGGCAGGATATTTCTCTTTCAGGTCAGGTGATTTTTCAGTTTCTATAAATTAATATACATGTGCTAGCAAATATTTTCCAAAGCCCTTTTTCCAAGTTGGATTTCGTAAGAAGTAGGCCTAACTGAACAAAAAAATATTACAAATTCTAAAATCTTTGCACGTTATTTTTTCCTATCCAAGGGTTCCGGAAGCGTGCCATTAGGGGTCAACTTTCACAACGCGCATTTTCCCAGTACAGGTCAGCCAAAAATCTGCACTTTTTCCATTAATGACCTTAATCCACGCAGGCCAAAACGCTTTGAGACCATGAACTTCAAATAGCACATCAAAACCCTAGGTTATATCTTACTGAAACTTATCGGTTATCCATGTGCTGATAATGAGTGTCTCTGCAATCAAACTAGTTTCAAACCGATCAGGCAGGTAAAAGTCTTGGGGGCGGAATCCGCCCAACTCCGCTGTGAGATGGTCGCCAGATCCCATGCTTTTCACAAGATTAAAAATTTAACGATTTTCCATGCTTTTCCCGACAAAGGAGGGCGCCGTTGCAGTGATGTCATCCCAGAAAGACACTGTTCATTGTAAGGAATTTTTAGCTCAGACTGTAAACTTCAACTTAAGTTTAATTTACCAGCGAAACGCTGTTTGCTGACCGACTGTTATGAAATAAAGTAACAAATAATCACCAAAACACAGGAAGTTTAAGGGTAGCAAAATATCCAATTTCTGGCAAATTTTGCTGCTTAATTTAAAAAGTTACAAGTAATACTAAAGATCACTTTTTGCTTATGAATATTCAAATTTATCAGCAAACAACGCCCCGATTTTAAAACGACGCAACAAAATTTGAAAATAAGATTAACTACGACAAAGAGGTGAATTTTCATGGTTTTCTTTGAACAATTAATTGGACAGACTTTTCATACTTATGCACGTTACAGCTGTTTTGGATGTTTTCGACATACATTTGTCTTAGGGGAGGGCGCTGTTTGCATAGAGGCTCGGTTGGACACACAGATATATGCACCCATAGGGGTCAAGACCAATAAATAAGTTGCCCATAGACAACAAGGAAAAAAAACACTTAAAAAAATCGGGAGAAATGCTTCCCCCATTATGTAGAGTACTTACCTGCAATATATTTGGAATTATATAAGACAGTGGAAGAGAGACTCACCCTGCCGTATATTCGGTCGTTGTATTTCAATCTGACCACCCTTTGAAGCTAATGGAATAGTCCTCATTACGTATTCAAAGTTCGCATAATGCCACTCTAGCTTTATTCAAAGTTGAAGAAAGGCTTTCCATGTGTGCCCCTCGCTCCAGCAGTGGGTTGTCTTTTTGAAGCTTGATGAGCAATGTTGACTGGCGGCGGCGACCTGCGGCCCACTTTCCCGGGAGGGTCAAATTGCCTGCAGAAGTGCACATACGAAATACAAGGGGAGGGTGACCGAGTCTCTCCTCTATTGTCTTATATAATTCCAATTATATTGCAGGTAAGTGCCGAACATAATAGCGGAATTATATTTCGCCACTTCGGGAGAGACTCACCCTGTATACTTCAAAGCTGGTCATTTAGTGCCGACGCCAGAACTGCTTGACTAAACTCTGGTTGTGATGAGCTTCTGCAGTTGAAGTTGGCAAAAGTAGTCACTGATGACCAGTCTTGAGTCTTGATGATGTCTCTGAGTTGTCACCCCTGCATTTGCAGCTACTAAGGTGGGTGCACTCCTGGTTTAATGGGCCTTGAAACATGAAGTATCAATGCCTGCCTCATTGAGAAAAGATTTCAGCCATCTAGCCACCGTGGATGGGACTACTGGATGGTAAGGCCAGCAGTCCCATTCTGTCTAACATGAGAAGTCCTGTCAAGGTATTCCTTCAGAGTGCGCACAGGGCAGAAGTTTCCGTTGGCTCCAAAACGGACAATCTTAGTGTCGTGGAAGGATTTGTTGACTGAAACACTTTTAAATGGTTTTACCAGCCAGAAAACATAACTTCCATCAGGAGACCTAGACATATGATTTACATCAATTGCTGTGAGTGACGAACAGCGACTAGCCGTAATAAGTGCAATTAGCACGACCAATTTATGAGTTAGCTGTCGGATCAATAACCGACAATTGTCAGGTAAAGTCTTGAAATAATTCCACACAGTCTCCACATTCCATGTGAAATTAAAGCGTGAATGTGGAGGACGCAAATTTAAGACACCCTTGAAGAAACGTTTGACTGGATGATGTTGCCCAACTGGGGCTGCGTCTGCAAAAGCACGTGCTGAGGAAATTGCCGATCTATACACATTTAGAGTTCTGTATTGCACCCCTAAATCTAACAAATGTTGAAGAAAGGATCAACATACCGCTACAGGGGCTCAAACAGGATCAGCTTGACTCTGAAAACACCAGCAGGCCCATCGATTCCAAGCTGAATCATACTGTTTTTGGACAGTCCCTCCAAGATAACATGGCTGTGAAGGACACTGACTGCGAAATGACCTCTGAAGAGAGATTTTCCCTGATGGCTTCCATGCGGCTAAGAACATTTGATCCGCAAGTGGGTGGATTAGTGTTCTGTATTGAGGTAATTAAAGATCTCTTCTCCTGGGCAGAATGATGGGATTTTGAACAACCATCTCCAGTAGTCGGGGACACCAGATCTGCGTGCGCCAGACTGGGGCGATGAGTAGAATCGTGGCTTTCTCCTCGCTGATCTAGTTCAAACACCTGGGTAGAAGAGCGAAGGGGGGAAGCGTAACCCTTTATCTCCTTCCAGTTTAGTAACAAAGCATCTACATGTATTCCACCAGCCATGGGGTCGGGCTGCCATGATAAGAAGGTCTATGTGGAGTTGGGTACTTAGTTGAATTGCAAACAAGTCGACGTCTGGGGTAAACTTAGTCTGCTGAGAAATCTGTGAAATATTAGTGTGTTTAGATGAACAAGATGCCAGATGAACAAGATGCATTGAGTGCGTTCCACCCTTGTGGTTGATGTAAGAGATAGTCTTGGAGCTGTCCATCTGAAGTCGCACATGCAAATCTCGACGATCTCTTAAATGCGCTCTTAGCACATGGAAAACCGCCAACAGCTCGAGCTAATTGACGTGGTTGATCTTTTATTGAGGTGTCCAGCGACCCCCGACTCGTTGATGGTCGAGGCAGGCTCCCCAACCGTTCAATGATGTATCCGTCTGAATGGTCAGATCTGGAGTCTGCTGAATGATCGCCCGGCCCGGCATTCCGTGCTCTAGGAATTGCGTCCACGCACGTAGTTTGTCTTTTGCCTCCTCTGACAGGGAGACTTCCGTCTCGTAGCTGTAGTGTTCCCACAGGGACGCTATCTTGTGTATCTGAAGGTGCTGGTAGAACAACGGGGCCGGAAACTGCCTCCACGGTCGCTGACATCTTCCCAATCAAGCTGGCGAGATCGCGGACTGACGTTGTGCGTGCTAGCAAGACCTCTAAGCAGTGGGTGATGATCTTGTTTATTTTGGACTGATTCAGCGACAAAGCCATGTTCTTGGAGTTTATAATAAATCCCAGGTACCCGGTTTCCTGTGTGGGTATTAACTTGGATTTCTCCATGTTTATAATGAATTCCAAGTCCTGGAGCAGTTTGACTGCGGTATTGGTGCTGTAAAAACAATTCTGGGCTAAAGTTCCCATGATGAGAATGTCGTCCAAATAAAAGACACAACGAATCCCTCTTTCCCGTAGTGCTGATGCAACTGGTTTCAGGATTTTGGTAAATGTCCTTGGAGCACTGCAAAGGCAGAGGGGCAGGAATGAAAACTGGTAAGTGACTTGTTTCCAACAGAAACGGAGGAACTTCCTGTGGGTGTGATGGATCGGAACGGTAAAGTAAGCATCCTTGAAATCGATGGTCGTCAACCAGTCATGCGGAATTAACAGATGCTTGACTGATGTGATATTCTCCATTTTGAAGTGTTAATATGGCATAAACCGATTTAGCGGTCGGAGGTTGAAGACGGGACAAAGATCTCCAGTTTTCTTAGGTATCAAAAACAAAGATGATATAAACTGACCTACAATTGATTGTTCAACAGTTACAGCACCTTTCTCCAGCGTTGTCTGCACCTCCAGATCGAAAATAGTCTCATGAAGACTCGACTGGACCTTCGTAATAGGGACTTTACGTTGACGAGGCACTGACAAGAGTTCCAAACGGTAGCCTGAAATAGTATCAATGGCCAGGGGTCATGAGTGATAAGTAGCCATAGATGTTTAAAATGTTGAAGAACTGACTGGAAGATCACATTTACATGTAGTTAGTTTTTTGAGGATAGGGTGTCTAAAGGAATTTTCTGCCTATCAGCTCTTCCTCGACTCGTAGACGACTTGCTGGAAATCAGGCCAGTAAAGCCCTTATTATGTGGGCTTCACAGGAATTGAGAACCGTCGGTCTCTAGACGCTCTATACACAGCTTTGTAGGGGGAGAAACGCTTGTATTTGGAAGAGCTTGAGTGACCTTTACCACTAGTAACTTTAGGTTGCTAATTTATTGGCCCTTTCTGTCTCTTCAAATTCCTTCATTAGTGATGAACCGAAGAGCTCGCCCATGGAAGGTTGATTCCGCTCAAAAGTATCAAATTTTTTATCAAGAATGTCATCGAAGGCACGCTGACGAGCAGTTGCACTGACTGCCCTGGCTGGCAGAGCCAAAAAAGAATAGGCCATAAGAAACTAAATCCAGCACCATGTCCTTGTTAATCTCACTGGGACCCTCAGGGTCGGCAACTGCATCAAATAAGCGTAGAAGTGGCAGGGCTGCTTTCAGAGCGTAGCGTTGAACAGTTTTAAGTCTGTCATCCTGAACAACAACAGAGGGATTTACCTGCTGAAAACTTTCTTGATTCCAGCTGGCAACTCTGGAGCAGAAGAAAAGAGGTCAATTCCTCCTTGTGACCTTCTGGTGAAAGTTTGTGAGTTCTCAGATCCTCCCACCACTGAATCACCTCCACAGAAATGGGGTTACCCTTATCATTTTTGTGAGGAGCACCAGAAGTTTCCGAGTGCTCCTCCTCGCTGTCGCTGATATTACAGCAGAGTCGGTGCGAGCCATGCCAGTGCTGGTGGTTGATGACTGCACCAGTAGACCAGTTGTGGTGGGTAGAGTTGTCTGGGGAGTACCTGACAATCGCAGATTTGCCGGTGGTGACGTATCATTGCTGGAAACCACTGGGGAGGAAAACCCCACGGGCTGTACAGGCTTGGCGGTACCGGTCCCGGGTTTGCAGCCATGGGCAACTGCGGAGTACCTCAAGGGCTCAAGTTCCAAGGCATGGCCGGGTTGGAAAATGTTTGTGGCTGTGACCAGGCTGATGCATAACCAGCCGGGTTTGCTGCAGGTCCGAACGGGCCCTGGGAGTTGCCGATGCCGCTAGGCGGTGCGGATGGTGTAGGTTCCAACCGAGCTTGAGTAGCAACAGCGGCTTGTTGATGAGGTGGTGCTGCACTGGTTGGGATATGTCGCTAGATGAAGTCGACTTCGGACCTGAAATAGAGCCTGCATTAGGTTTTGGGCATGACGACCCTTCACCCTGCCGCTAGGTCCTTCCCCTTCGCTAATCTCTCATGTAGCCAAAGCTAGAATATCCATAGACGGTGGAGGTTCATCAGGGGGCCTGGGGACTGTAACTGGAGCCGTGGAAAGGCGTACACGACGGGAAGACATAGTTCCCCTGCATGGAGGACACAGTAAGTCCAACGGTAAGTACATGTAAATGTACTATAACTACACGGGCGTGTATACGCACGATGTGATTAGATTGCGACACAAAAAACGAAAGACAACCAAGCGTTGGAATGAGGGGCACACATGGAAAGCCATTCTTCAACTTTGACTACAATTATGCAAACTTTGAATAGATAATGAGGACAATTTCGTTAGCTTCAAAGGGTGGTCAGATTTCAATACAACGAAAGAATATACAGGGTGACTCTCTCCAGAATTGGCACAATATAATCACAAGTTTGACAGGTGTTTAAGACACATATCAAATTAAAGCTCACTTCCTCGTCTTTCATTTTCCTTTTTATTTTCAGTGGCTTAACCGATGACTTTTGAAGATATTTCTCTCAAAGAGAAAATCACCCCCAAACAGTCAGGAGGGCCATCGCCATTTTGGAAATCGATGCCTACACTCCATGGCAATTTGGAAGGCCCCTTTGGTCCAATACTTTCAGAAATACAAGCTGACAGTCCTGCCCCTGGATTTCATTCACCTTTTGAACAAACCACTTAGTCCACGTGCAAAAAATGCTCTAATAGCAGAGAATGTGGACAGCTACACATCGTGATTTGGTCCGCCGCGGCGCTGGCAATTTTGGACCAATTTACTGGCCTGCAACCATAGACGGGCAACCACTATTAAAAACAACAGCGGGATACAGTAGCCGAGACGGCACCTGACTAAATCCAAAAGCGTGGGCATATTCGCCCCTCGGTCTAGGGATTTTATGCACAGTTGAAGAATTCGAACTAAAAAAGCCATTTTTCGATTGTAAAAAAAATCCTCTGTTTACTTTGGGTTCATCCATTTTTTTTCATCATGTACACGAGCGTACAAACTGTGTGCTGGGGGGGGGGAGAATTGGTTGCGTACGCTTTAGAAACATGTTACCATGACGATTATCATAGACTGGCCAACTATCAACCCCCCGACTATTGCGTGTGTGCAGAGAGTGCGCAGGAGTCTGATGCATCATTCATACAAGCTCGAGAAACGGCTATTTCTTAACCACTTTGCCTGAATATGCCTGATGTCATATAATAAAAAGATACACAAACAAGTACCAGGCAAAATTCATTAACGTTGAAATCACAGCCACGTGTAAAACAGTCTTCGAGCTTCCCCCAAAGAGTACACTGTACCAATTCAAGCATCTTGAAAATAGTATAAAATCAACAAAGTTTGGAGCCCTATGGCAGGCAACTTCATTTGATTTTATTGATTTTCGATTTTTAGTAAGTTAACTAATGATTTTTTTTAAGTATCCACCAAAAACAAACTCACCCCCCAAAAAGTGAATGTTCCCAAGTCTTCTCAGTGGCCATTTTCAAATGACATCCCTCGCCTTTTTCGGGCTCTTCCGACAAATTTTAAATCTCATTTTTGTCTGCTTTGCCCCCAGATGGGTGCCCCTGAATCTACAGAGATGATCCTGGGCCATACTGACACAATCCCACAATTTCTTTGCCCAAACAGACCCCTCTTTTCGAAAGAATCTGTAGGGGTACTTTTTATGCGCCTCCGCCTGGCGGAGAATTTCCTTGAATTGGGACACTGCACCTGTTATATACACCCCCTTTTCACTGTCTGGCATAAAAACAACACTGATTGATTGAAAATGAATCAAAAATCTCAATTTTAGAAAATAAAATGGAGAAAAAGTCCACTGGCTGTTTTATGGGGAGTAAATTATCAATGCTAGCCAATGTGCAGACTACTACAGACTGCCTGTACATGTACACTTACTACTAGCGAAACAGAGTGTGCAGTCAGCATTTGAACATTACACCTTTCCTCATGAATAGCTTCAACTAACATTTCCTACTGATAAGGCCCTTTGGCCTTACACAACCAACAGCAGAGGTCAAATTCAAGAAAGTCATAAAACTTCAGCCATGCTTTGACATGAAAGCTCTATGTAGAAATTACTCCAGTTGACGCGCTTCAGCCCAAGAGTTGAAAACCTGAGCCCAAAACGTACTTTTTAATACACGCAACTTTGTACATGTGTGTAACGATGCAAAAAAAAAACATTGTAACCACATAACTCTACACTTTTAACCACTTTTTATAAGCTTTTGTGAAGAAGAAAAACATCAAATCAAAGGTACATTTGCTGACTTCTATTCGTGGCCACAAAAATTGATACTTTTATTTTAAGAAAAAAGTACCTGTCCATCGCACAATATTTGTCCTTAATTTTTACTTGCCCGAACTGAAAGAAGAAATAATTTTGTCCTAGGCAATCGGAAGAACTGCGAATGTCGAGGCCTGTCATTGACACTGTTTTCCTCCTTCCACTATTCTCTGGTCGTCCACTGCGCATTAACAGCCATACATTGTGAGTTAGAATGGGTCCTGGGGCACCACAGAGAAATCATTATTTTATTTTGTACTCTTTTAGAGGGGGGGCAAGAGTACGCTTTGTGTGCTTGTGAAAATGATGATAAAAATCATGACGACATCGTGAAAGTTGAATGATGACATCCTCAAATAATTTATCATGGGATGGCGACATCCTAAAAGTTGCCGGGATGACCACATCCTGAGTTAATTTATCAAGGGATGAAGACATCGTAAAAGTGATGTGATGTCATTATTTGTCAATGGGTGCCTTGACTACGGAGCTCTGGAAGTGTCATCCGACTTGCCGAGATCCTGACTTTTTTTCTGGGGATAACGACCTAATAAACGCAAAATGTCGACACCCTGTGGTAATGTATCACGGGATGACGATATCATGAAAGTGGGATGACGACATCCTGAGATAATTTATCATAGGATGATGACATCGTAAAAGTTGGATGATGACATCCTCAGATAATGACGATAATTATTAGCTCAGGATGTCATCATCCAGAGACATCCACTAAGTGTGGTGTCTACTTCATTACTTGTAACAGGCTGTAAGACATCATGGCGTTTTATCAGTCTAATTAATATCACGTATAGACATTGCATTGAAAAACACGAGCATTTCAGACCACCTGTTTTCAAGGTAGTTTGTCATGGCACCCATTGACAAATAATGTCATCATATCACTTTTATGATTTCGTCATCCCATGATAAAGTAACTCAGGATGTGGTCATCCAACTTTTAGGATGTCGTCATCCAATGATATATTATCTCAGTATGTTGTCATTTCCATTACAGGGTGTTTTCATTCTGCTATAAAACATCTCATGATGTCGCCATATTGCCCGTAATAATGTCGTCTTCCTGAGATAAAATATGTCAGGATCTCAACAAGTCGGGTGGCACTTCCAGAGCTCCGTACTACTTAAGATTTCAACGACAATTTCTGTCCAAAATTCAGAACTCAGTGTTAACTTATAACAGAAGCACAGCTTTCAGCAGTACAGCTTTCTTGAAAGCTCGAAAAACAATAATATATTTCTGAAATGCAGAAATACATGATCACATGGAAATCACAGTGCCCACAGTACAGTTATCAGTGAAGAAGCACCTTGCCTGGGTCGCTTTCGTAACTTAAACGTTCCACAGACAGCTGTTACCCTTTCTGACACGGTCAGGCTGTTCCAGAACTCAATAGCGCCCTCTTCCTGTGATCTATTGTACGTTTCAAGACGGTTGATGAGTGTCTACCTACATGGAAATCATAAGCATGTGAATCGTGGTTTCAGCTTAGTGAAACCAAGTGCTTGTTCTCTAAAGCCTGATGCTTGCCGAAAGTATAGCTCTCTCAGTCGACTGTGAGAAATGTGTAGCGTATCGGCTACGAGTTAAGAATTCCGAGGAAAATAGTAACTGTTGATGAATATAGTTTACTTGGGTGTGTGTGTCTGTGCATGTTAAACCTGCACAATCAAGTTGACGCCCGTTCGCAAGTCCCCATGCAAAACTAAACATTGAGTAGCGCAATAGGAATGAAGCCTAAGCCCCGGGGCTCTGTTGGCTTCTGGCAAATGAATAGAAAAGCTAATAGTTGACGATTTTGATACATAGGTCGATTGATAGTAATACAAATTAAGAAACCGGTCAACTGGAGTTACGTGAAATTTTTCACAACTCATCCAAGTCCCATTCACTGGCTGACGGGTGATTTGGTGCAGAGGCAGAATCAATGCCTCTGTTGCTGTAAAGGCGTCGATAAATTTTCGGATGATCGGTTTGTAAGCCCACGAAATTGTTGCAGAACCACACGGCGTTTTTACTTTCAAACTTACTGTCCTTAAATATCAAGATTAATGAACGGTCACATTGCCCAAAGTATCTGATTGCAAGGTTATTTTGCTGGGGGGTAGACGTGACCAGATGCACTCAGCATCCCCGCTGAAAGATAATTTTAAGTTTTCTCGAGGTCACCTTGCAGCTGTAATTTCCTGTGGTGGCGCTGTTCAAAGCAGTATCGGGTAAAATTGTCACATGAAGCAAAATATGGGACAGAAAGAACCCACCCCACCTTTGTGTTGTTCATTGTTATACTGTTATCTCAGGAATTCTTTTCAGACATCTAGGGATGTGTCAAGAGACAATAGGCTGGAGTGTGTTTAAGGGTTTGGACAGAGGTACCCCTCTGTCCCATTTCGTGCCTGGTATAAAAACTGTCAGGCCTCAGGATGGCACAATTACAGCCATTTACGCAACGTTCTAGTATAATAAAGGGCTTTCGCGAAAAAGAACACTTTTTAAAATATAGGTTGGGGTTGAGTACCCCTGTTTTGGGGCCCTGCAGCTGGATGATATGCCACTTGGCCATAGCATTTTACGGCTCTAGAACTTGACATGGGATAGTACTCGACGGCGGCTCAAACACGTGAATTCTTGCCGTGTCTGAAACGTGTTTCGGCAGCTCACACCAACCTATATTATATGCATCAAACAAGACTACCAAGACATTGGCTTTTTAGAGACAAGTTACATGCACCACTCTGCAAGTGAGTATTCCTATAGTCCTTGAACCCCGGGTATAGTTAGTTGGTGAACAGCGAACAGAACTGGACTGAAGACAGTGGAAGATGGAACTAATTTTACGGTACCCTAGGCAGCCCTAACGGTTAAAAATCGTGCAGAAAGGTTTGGACTAATGAAAACTTTTGATTAAATGGCTAAGTTTTATTCATTGGTTTACGTTTTTGACATTGAATTTAAGCTTTCCTGCCCACTAAACTAAGAAGTAAGTAGATGAAGTTTTGTTTCAAGTTGTGGTGCAGCTCGGCCACCGTTGGAATTTGGTTCAAGCAGGCCGGCGCGCAGGTTGAAATTAATCGCAGGAATATAATGTTCACGTCTCATCAGTGACAGTGCCCTTTTCCAGTACGAGCATTTATACCTTCAATCTTATATAATATGTATTACACGGAACGTGCTTTGCGTGTGTACAAATAAAACAGGAAAGAAACTTTAATTAATAACGAACATTCTCGTTGAGATGTCATGACAGTGAACTGGCACAAAATATTGAGGGCGCCATTCAACTTGCAAATGAGCTGAAAGCGATGACAATATGAGAGTTATTATAATTGCAAATGCCCACCAACAATGTAACAACAAAGCAAACAACAGGGGGTCATTTCACAGTATATCCACAGTACATGTATTCATCTGAATTCCCGCCCAGCATTTTGGTAATAGACTGAGTAGCAATCCAACCCACAGTTCAGTCTTCGGCCTGGATGTCACTTTCTATCATCAGTTCCAATGATTGGCTGAAAATGGAGATCGATGCTCGATTTGTGTGCAGATTGTGGCTAAGGGGTTTGAGAATAGCTTTCACGCGGGCAGTATACCATCTTGACAAGCTTCTATATACACAATTGACCCACGTGATGCATGCAAACAAAGCGGCATTTCCGCCCATCTTGAATGTCCATGAAATGCTGTGTCACATCACAGCGTACGTCAATAACATCGACAATTCTGCCAGTCAGTATCCTGCATTGCTAGTTTTACTTTTACTTGGAAGAAAAAAAAATCGACAATAAACGTAAAAAAGTTTGCGAGTACTGCAGATGTATTGTGGTAGTGTACTACCTCTTTTAGGTCAGCGCGCGAACCTTACTGACAAGATAATGAGCAATGCATTCTCGGTTGTGCAATTGCCACTATTCCCGTCCATTAATTAAAATCGCATTTCGTGGCACCTCCAGGGGTGTCACCTCCAAGGCATGTTTTCTCGACCGTTTTTTGCTTGAAAATGGTCATTTGTTGAGCATTTTCGCGACTTTAGTTAGACCTGTTTGACGCCATTGTTCCGACTAACCGAGAATCGAAGATTGGAGTCGGATCTTCTCTGGTTCAAGATGGCAGAAAATAAGTAGAAAGTTTTGTTGTCTCTCAACTTTTGTCGCTATGCAGCGAACTAAACCCGGGTGTTTTTAGTATGTGAAAAGAGAGAGAGAGAGAGAGAGAGAGAGAGAGAGAGAGAGAGAGAGAGAGAGAGAGAGACGAGAGAGAGAGAGAGAGAGAGAGAGAGAGAGGAGAGAGAGAGAGAGAGAGAGAGAGAGAGAGAGAGAGAGAGAGCGGTACATCGTTTCAGACGTGTGCCAAAAATTGAGTGTCAACAATGTCGTCCGCTACCTTGTGCTTCGTCTCTGTCGGTAGACATGACCATGTCTGGTTCGACGCTTGTTTTTTTTTTCGCGCTTAATATCTAAACACCTCTCTGGCTGTCACTTTGACGTCTCCAGCAAGTTCTTTCAAATCCCCAATGCTTTTTCCAGCTCGATCTTTTTTCATCGGTCGAACACTTTTTTGGATTACCACGCCTTGACGGGCAATACCCAAGAAGTTCTTTGTGGAAGAGGGGAGCACGCATGAGCAGCTGACTGACGAACCATAAATAGTGGAAGGGGGTATATTAAACACTGGTTGTTAGTTTGCCTTTCTTCTTTTGCTTTTTGCTTCCTTTTCTAAAATGTTTTTTTGGTTGTTGTTGTTGTTGCTGCTGCTGTTGTTGTTGTTGTTGTTGTTGTTGTTGTTGTTGTTGTTGTTGTTGTTGTTGTTGTTGTTGTTGTTGTTGTTGTTGTTGTTGTTGTTGTTGTTGTTGCTGTTGTTGTTGTTGTTGTTCTTTCCCCCCCCCTTATTTTTCTTGTTTTCCTATCTTTGTAGGGCCCCCTTCCCCCAGGGCACCACACGAACCTGCTCGAAATTTCATTGAAGTTGTTTCAAAATTGAACGGAGATCTACCTTTGTGATCCCGATAATAATCATATAAGGCATGTCATTATTCTGCCAAGTACCAGAGTGGGTCGCAGTACTATCAGTGCGTAGGCCCTACATCCATTACGGCATTTTTCATCCGATTACCCAGTCAGGACATGTTCGTTTCCTGTTCTCCATTGTCATGTCCCGTGAAGGCCCAGCAGGTATCACATGCGCAGGGTGATGTTTCCGACCGTCGAAGGTCACATAAGCCCGGGCACATAATCTTTGGACAGGAACTAGGTAAAACGTCTGTTTTCATCTGGGGGTTCAACGCAAGAGCACACGCAGTTGCATTTGTCGCTGTTAGAATTGACGCTGTTATCTTTTTTATCTTGACAAGATTTCCTGGGCCACAACTCCTTTCCAAAGCTTTGTAACGTACAACCTCGTTCTCAGTGTGACCCTAATACGAATGCTTGAATTTTGCAACGCAGTTTTCCAAGTTTTGCAGTATATAATAACGTGTCACCGTTCCCTCGCTGATATCAATGAACAATCGCATTAAAAAGGAAAATTCTGTTACCATTTTCATTAACAATATGGGACTTGGTTTCGGATCCAAGTTCATTTTTCAATATTTAGGACTTTTTTTGGACTTGACTGGGCTGGGACTCGGTTGGTGACTGACTCGGACACGTTAACGGAGTGGACAAGGATGCCAAATCACAAAATGAACTCCAAGGAGAAAGTGTCGTATAGCCCAGGTGTCAGTTTTAGCCACTATACAATTATTTCCAAGGATGGATTTGCCCCGGGGAGATGTTAATTAATGTTAGAGTTTTGCCCTGCCCGACGTGCATGATCACACTGTATACTTGGGGGCAAACACCGAGTATACATTGTGATAATACACACCGGGCAGGGCCAAAATCTAAAATCAAAAAAGACAACTTGATAGAATAAATCGGGGACTGAGGTGAAAAGAAATAAGTGTCAAACTGTGCGATAAGCGAAAAGAATTCACAAGCAGTTACACACCATAGATTGCCGGCTCCTCCTCGTTAAGTTCCAGTTAGCATCTCAAAGCCGTCGGCTGAAAAATAGTCTTCAAATTCAAGGACGCGGGATCCAAATGTGGATGTCCCTTTGTGCTTAGCTCACGCGTTTTTGCCATAAACATTGTAAGAGATGCACTGCATCAATTCCTTGACGTGCTTCAGGCGCAATATAAGTCGGAGGGAGATTATCAGTCTGTAGGCGACACGCAAAAATGCCTGCGAATGCATCGCTACGGTTTGTATTTGCAGTTTTATTAGTGCATTTTTAGTTTGCTTCTAGTTGCCTTGAAGCTTCCAGTGTACCATTCTAAATGTTATTGAGCTGGTTAGGGCTGGAGCCTCGCGTTTCATTTTTATCCGAGCTTTACAAAGCCACGTGGCTTGAATTTCAAAATTGGCAAATTGAAGGGAAACGCCCTAAGTTAGCAACTTTTCGTGTATGTTTGCATAGGCGTTTGTTTTAAAGGGCTGTTTCGAGAGCCTACGTATGGCTGGCCGTCATTACAAACACAAAGATTAATACCCAAAATCTTTAGAAAAAAACTCTCATGCAACTCTACAAACACTAAAAAGGATGAAATATGCACCCTAATGAAGCAAGCTGTCGTTACAGGTCGAATGAAATTTCTCGACACTTTGTCATCGCATACAAGATGGCATGCTTGTTAAGGAAAACAGATCCATAGATACCGTCACTTGCCGCGCGTTATGGATGGAGGGGAACATTACATAACAGTGAACGGGAAGAGCCACTTCTCCACACACCTGTACAGAATTTCATTTACGTTATCAAGAAAAGTCAACGTTCACAAGAATTTTTTTCCAATTTTTCAAAGCCAACTGCTCGGAATAAGGAGATCTTTTGGTATATATGCTTCCGGCGAAATTCGTTCGCCGATGTCTCTTTCCCAGACCCCAGTTGTTACCAAATTACGGCTGAACATAATGAGATACATGTACCTCGATTGAAGCACCGGTTAAACTCTAAGATAATCACTTCAAAAGGCATTTCATATGAAATGTTCCAGGATGTTGGACGCCGTTTTTGTTTTTATTTTTTTATTTTTTTTGTATCCAATGGCGTTGCACACCGTTTCTTCCCTGTCAACAGGCTGATTGCAACCAATAAGTCACGTGACCTACAGTGGGTATTACAGCAACAAACACGGCGTCCACCCAAAGCAAAGTGTTTCATGAGTATCATGTACCAAAAATACTGGTGTGCTGGGTACTTGCTATGGGGTTGATACCCATTATAGGTCACGTAATTTAGTGGGCGCAATCAGTCTATTGTCTGCGTCTTGACATCTTCCATGCTTTCTGCGATCGTTTACAACAAATAGCAACTGGGATTGATCCCACTTGCCACTTCACCACTGAGGGCATTAATAAACAGATTTTGTTTCTGTAGCCATCTAGATCGCATAGCTGAAAAGCGCATGAGTCACCAATTCACGCGTCAAGACGGAAATGAAATGTGCATTAATGTGCGTGTGACGTACCCTGAATTAACCTTGCATCTTTATTGCAGGCCAAGTTTGCATTGTAACCCTTTGTATGCGTGAACTCCGTGGGCACAGGAACCATGCAAAAGTTGATTGATTGCTCGGTGACGGACATCCGTTCCTGCTGTCAGTTCATGCGTCATTTGGCCGTGTCAGCCAAGTCACTCAGTTTGAGAGCCAATTGGGAACATTTTGTATACCTGGCATGGTCTCATGTTCCAAACTGAAACATTGGCATTATTTAAATGTCATTTGACATCTTCAAGGTCTAGACTTTTGGAGCAATAGGCCTATACGCACTGTTCTTCGCATGCGTAAGAAGATAACGCGTGTGTATACGCCATAGAAGTCGAAAACAAGGGGCATGCTTCCTCGAATGCCCCACTCCCGTACACACCAATACCCAAGCTCATATCACGTACAAAGTGTGGACATTCTGTTGCTTTCATGTGGTTAAGAAACATTGTTCCTTTTTCTCCCATTAGGAAACTCCTTAAAGCTAACTTTTTGAAGATGACGATGATATCCTGGACATTTCCTCTTCAAGTTGCTACACAAAACCCAGACCCATTGTTTCTTAAAGTGTTTCTGAAAGAGGGGAGAGCACTCTGAAGGTATACGTTTGAGTCCACTCATCGTCTACTAACCCTACATTTTGTGGACTTCTTTAGTTCGGAGGTCCACATTAGATATTATAACATCATGTAAGGCTATAGCATACCACTAACAAACACGTACAAATTTAATCTCCTGCCGTGGATGCATTTTATATGTACTCTTACATTGTATAAATTTCGGAATGCAAACCTAACTTTGCTCATTCGCTCTTGATTGATATTCCAACTTTACTGTTAAAATATTATCCCACAGTGTATCTTATACCGCAAGAATTAGTTATATTTGTTCACTTGTCAAGATTTATCTTCATATACCACCTCCAATTGCAGTCATTTCGAGGTTATTCTAACATCCATATTCATTGAAATGGAAAATACAAAAATGTCTACTTCTGTCGATTAAAGGATAGCAATGCGACTATACAGTATTATGTGGATGCGTGTTGCCAAATAACAGCTCTGACTTCGTGACCGAGGGGTCACTTTCACCAGACCAGCGTACTTGCAGCATTGGAATACTAAATAAATTTATGGAATGTAATGGATCACTTTCCTGAGCTACATGACTATACATGGACATGAGCTGCATCTACTGAGATCACCTTTAATGGGTCTCAGTGTCTCTGAGGATTGCGTGGCTTAGAAATTACAGATTATCAAATCAATGGCTTTTTGTCAGCATTTGCAAAGTTCCCTAATTTCCAAGACTGTGTTATCACGTCCTTATTAATGACTAATTTTGATGAACTTCCCCAATGGACAAACATGATCACATGTCTAAACGGCCACGGACCGCAACTTAAAAGTACAGGCCTACCGGTAAAACTTAGAAAGGGTTTTGTGCAAAATCATGCAGGCCTATGAAGTGATAGCATCCTAATCGCTGACCATATATGGACGGGGTTGTGTCACTTTCACAGTCACAATTACACCACTCACAATACCTGACAATGATACGGGGGTGAATGTGAACATCAAATCGGCAATTCATGCCCAGGCAGCCGGAGACCGGAAGCCGATTACGAAACTTGTCCTGTTCTTTGCTTCGGACGGGCGCGATAATAAGCTTCTCATCAGAGGTCTTTGACCGTGCACGTCAGAGAAAAAACCCTTGGTGGTTATATAAAGCGGAGCCCCGGTGTCCAGTCAACCAACTGTGTCAATTCAACCACTTTCGTTTGGACGAGGAGACGAAATTCCAGGGAGGAAAAGAAGAGAGCCTGACACGCAAGATGAGCTTAGCCAGAAAAACGATCGTGCTCCTTTTGGGAGCGTACATGACTGCAGCATTGCCGGTAAGTTTGCCGTTTGCCCGTTCGTGTTGTTGACAATGTTTCTGGTATAGATTCCTCGTTGCCTTCGCTTTTGTTCCTTGGTCGCTTTTGACTGATTGATTGATGATTGATACGATGTCAGCCTTCATTACAACCTGTTTCATTTTTTTCTGGCTTTGTCGTCACAAGGAGAACAGCTGCACAAGTCCTATATTTTCGCTTGTTTTTCGGGCCTTGTCCTGAGAAATCAAATCGCAATAGGCTGTTTTTTTAATGAACCAAGTAAACAGCTGCATGGTTAAATGTCTGCCGGAAAACCATTGTGAGATAACATTCGTTCATTTGGGAAGAACTTACGCCTAGTTTTGGGGAAGAATTGGCCCACGAGTGTAGGCAGGGAAATTTGACGAACATTGGAAAATAAATCAGCTTCAGAAAACCCCAATTAAATATCGTGTCTTCCTAAAATGACGTCACTGCAAGATTTTGCCATGAGAAGCTCTACAGCTGTTTCACACAGTGCAGTGTTCAATTCGTCTACTCAAAAATAAATGTTACATAATTTTTTATACATTTAAAACAAGTAGAAAACTGTACCAAATTCAGATTAATACATGGGCCCTTAGAAACGCACATTATTTTGTGTAATCAGATTAGGACTTAATCAATAAAAAGGTTACGATTTTCTTCTCGAATAGCTCCCTGAAGAACCGGACACCTTTGACAATGCTACATTGGATCTACGCCCCAATGGAATGCCTGCATTTGAGGTATGTTAGTACTTTGCTGATTTCAAAGACACATTTTGAAGTTGGTTTGACACCATTCATTGCCAAATGTCACAGACAAATGCAAAACGAATAGCCACAGTTGGTTAACTTGGATGCTGCAATTCACCATCCCACAGAAAGGAGAAAAATGAAATTCCAAATCACTTCTGAAATCATTCGTTTTAACAATGATATGGGCGATTCGATAAGTGAAGTGTACTCTTGACAGGCTGGGAAACATCTCTTGCCGATTCAAATTTAATTTTTATCAAACATTTGCTCACTTTTCCCAAGTCAAGCATTACCTGTCATCATACATGCAGACACTTTGTTTTCATGGCCGTGTCGGCCATGAGACACAAGTGGTGCATGGCCCTTGATTTACAGCCAGTTTCACTTACTTCCCATTACAATGATAGCTTCAAATTGTCTGGGTTTGTGTTTACATTTCGTTATCTTTGAGCACGACGTTTCGAGTAAAGCAAACACAAGCGTTCCGAATTGCATGTTTTGATTGTTTCTTTTTCACGAATTTCACTCCTCCGAAAACTCATTTAAACGTTCATAAGTCCTAACCTCAAGGGCAAGCAGCATATCCAACAGTGGGGACCCCCCATGTTGCAAACATAAAACGGCAAAGAATCGACAACGCCGGCATTTTAAGAATGGTACTCCTTCTGTGGGGGTGAGAAATTTTGGGATGAAAATGTTTTATTTTGAAAGTCGTTTTTAGACAAATTATTCCCATTTTGCCCCTCCCCCTCCGACCGAAGATCTGGACACACCACTGCAGATTGGTACAGCTTTTTGCAATGACCTCTTCTGAATCGCTAAATGTACTGTTGTACGCCAGAATTGTTGGAAGAATATAGTAAAAACTGATCCACATGTTTTAACAACCCTGCCACATTTTCTGACATCTAACCACTTCCTGGCACTCTTCCGTTACTGATGTGTTTGATTCATGTACCTCAACCAATGATCCTTTTCCCCCTTTACCGCAGATCATCGCTGTGGAGCCAACATTCGAGCGTAAGTCAGTTTAGCGTTTGTGGTGTTTCATTTTCGGTTTTCAGCCTGCGCAAATATGACTCACCTACCTTCAAATCTTGACTGTCTGTTAGCCTAACCACACTTGAGTTTGGGATGGGAAGCATAAATTATTTTCAGACCTTTTAATGTGGTAAAGGCTCTTAAGTTTGTTTGACAAATTGCAGGTCCAGTTTTATTTAACTATCTTGAAAGGCTTATCGACTTTGAAGAGCAAACAGTGGAAAATCTAACAAAGCAAAACTGTGAACAGTGCAACTTTTTCGAATCACTTTCGCCAAAAAGAAGAGGACATGTTCAGCAATATGTTTTGGAAATCGAGTTAAAGACCAAAGCATCTTTAGATTGAGGCATTTAAAAAAATTATGAAAAAGTGTAGTTAACTATCGTTTTGAGAGAGAAAGTGGAAATGAAATGTCATGGGTGTTGATCGCGAGCCCGTCGGTTGTGGATGTGGCGGCGCTAGCCCATTTGACAGCACCGATCCTTGCTGTATCATCTTTGAATGTTGTCAATCAGCACCCAAGGACTCAAGAGTTATCAGTCTCAATAAAACCAGTTTTAGAGATCCATGCATGATCAGGTTCAGAAGGTAGGCATGATCAAAACTGAACGGCGTCGTGGGAATCGAGCTCGAGTAACTGCTCATGGATGGAGGTGCCACCACGTGAATTTCGAGCAAAAAAAGGACTGAAGTCAGTCAAGTGGATGACATTTTCATCTCTCTCCTTTCTTTTGTTTTTCAGAGATGGAAATGTTTGGGACAAAAAATGAAGAGGACAGCATGGACCTGATCGTGAAACAGTATTTTCAGATGACACCAGGTGAATAACTCCATCCAATCTTGAACTGTCTTGATTGTTTCCATGACAATGTCAGGGATTACCTTAATTCCAGTTCATACTTGGCACAAAAGCGAACAAAAATGCGACTTTGCATTATGAAATCAAATATTGGTGATCTAAAGGTGATTAAGCACATTTCAACAAGAGCAAAATTTTGCTGCAAATCTTTCGTGAAGTGAAATTCGCTTGCTTTCACATGCGCCCAAAGTATGAACCTACCTTTACACGAGAAAAAAATAAGATGTTGGTTTTCCCACTTATCGAAGAGCAGATGGCTCTGTATTGCCAGCGCAGGCGCAATTATACCAAAAAGGCCAGCTCATCCTTCAGGCGAATGGGAAGCAAATACGACTTCAGAAAAACAGTTGCAACGAACTTCGCGCCAGTCGGCGTGTTGCGATTTCGCTGAATGTACCTGTACTGTTTGGATCTGACGTCAAAATATTTCGCGCGTTGTCTCTGCTTTTGTGCCGAGTGTGAATTGACCTCTAAATTGGGAATTACCTGCTTGGAGCTGAGCCTTGGTCTCAAATATCCTTGTACCCCACCGACTAGGAAAGCAATAGTCAAAACGATGATACTTTCTGGATGTTCCTTTTGAATGTAGAAAGCTTGTCAGCATTTTTAGTTCTGTGCTTTTTTCAACAGATTTACGAAACATTACGTTTGAAGGCGACGTTGTCCTTGGTTTTGACGTCGACGAATACAACATGACGGTAAGTACGGTGCTAGTTATAAATACACATCAGATTCTGTGATATTTGGAGCTGGAAGTACTGTATATTGTCCGACTGCTGTTGGTTAGTACACAAAGTGGGTGAGGAAGTCACTTTAATACAGTAGTCATCGATGTCGGTTCTGTTTTCAATTAATCGCGAATTGGAACCAGAAGTTGATGACACAGATGACTCCTTTCGCGACGAATTGTTAAACCGACACGGCAATCATCTTTTCAGTGATGAGATTTGATATTTGGCTGTGGATATTCAAATGAAGCTACTCGATCAATTTACAATGGTTCAGTCAGTTCTATGCCTGTGACTGATCATAACTGACTTGTCATGTGTCTAATTACCATCAACAGCGCCCACTCGAGACCGCAGTACGCAACCGTAACAGGCGCTGGCCAAACGGCGTGGTGCCTTATTTCATCGACAATGCCTTTGGTAAGGACCGTCTACAGTAAATATCGGGCAAGTTCGGGGGACAAACATTTTTCAACTACATGTATAAGTGAATTAAGTTTGGCACCCAGGATTAGATACAGGTGCATGCTCAGACAACTGTTACGTTTCGTGTGATTTTTGTTGTCTTAATTTCTTCTTGTATACCGGTACTTTCTCCGTCAGATGCTGGAGCGAGGGGCCGCATCTTAAACGCCATTCGGAGGTACCACGAGACCACTTGTCTACGATGGGTTCAAAGAACCAATCAGAGAGATTATGTGCATATTGTGCCAAGGCAGGGGTAAGTTTACTGTCACGCGGTCGGTATACAAACATACAGCTTATCACATGACCCTGTTCATTATGCTTCTGAAAGTACTATAAGTGAAAATGTTTACCAACACCTCCACGGCCTAGACGCGGTAGCGCTGCAATGGATCTCTTTGCCCTACACACGACAGCAGCTACGGAGGCCGTTTTTCACCACCTCACCTCCACCTTCCGCTTACGACAATATTTTTGTTTGCAGTCATGATGATGAGTGTGTCTAACTCCTCCTGACTTGTGAATGTGTTAACATTTTTAGTTTTGCAGTTTGGGAACAGGTTAATTTGAAAGCATTGTGAGGAGTGGATAGTTCCTCTGGACTTCTTACGATGTTCTAGTTTGTCTACCCCTGCTTGGCAATTTCCTTAGGTGTTTCTCGGCAGTCGGTCGTCGGGGCGGGCGACAGGAACTCTCCGTGGGTGGAACCTGCAACTTTGCCCGTGGGGTCATCATGCACGAGATGATGCACGCCGCGGGCTTCCAACACGAGCAGACGCGGACGGATAGGGACCAGTTTGTCACCGTCTTCTTACAGAACGTCATACCGGGTAAGCGTGGCTGTGGCCAGGGAAGAGATCCCTATCTGGTACGGTCGGTGGGTTTCTGTGGGCCAGTGGTTATGGTGTACCGCGATTGCACTCCTGGGAAAAGAGACTTTGAAGATATCGCAACTCGCCAAGCTTTAGCGAGTGCCCGGGAGGATAACAAAACAGATTGCACTTATCTTCAACAATGGAGAAATGATCCGATGGCCTCATGAACAAGGTATTGCTGTAATACTTTTAGGTTTAAAGAATTGGACGTATTGCGAAGTTCCTGAATATGTACCGCATTATTGTATTCTTTGGTAGTCATCCTTGTCAGAGATTGCATCCGCAAAACTGATGTGAAGTATTTATGTACATGCTTGATGAAATAATTAAACTTCTAATGAAATGTTTAAGTGCTACGCATTGCAATTTGAAGTCAACAAAAACATGAATTTAAGAAGATATCTGCTTGGACTCCACTGTATATTCATCCTTCCAGTGTGCACGAAATGCACCTTTTCCTGTCTAATATCTGTAGGAAGTCCGATAAGCACTCGCACTCCTGCCCTTTCGCCTTCCTTGTCTATCACAGCAGACCTCAAATTTCGTTTGCTATACCGGTACCGCTCCAAGTTTAGCGTCAGAGTTGTGAACTTTCCGTTGTACGGGGTTGGCCTGTGGGAGACCAATGGCCAGCGGCAAGGGCTACTTCCCACATACGCCTGTGATACTTGCGGGCCGTAGCCAGCTGATTTGGAGACGGCCTTTCTACGGTAGTGAAGCTCATTGTACCAGGCTAGCGCGCAGGCTCAGACTTGTGATAAACTTGTAGTTGACTCTTGGTAATTTGATGTCGAGTTCCTGACACATAATATTCCTTTGTTGTCACCTGATCAGTTTAGGCTGTGTGATTATGATAACATTCAGAAAGATCAGAAAGATGAAAGTCATTATTCACAACAACCATGTGTACCCCTCAAACTGTGTAGTTTCTGAATGATTGAGACAGAGACAAGGAAATTCGAAAGTCAAAAATGTGACTCCAGAAAATCGAAGGCTAGGCGACCAGTCGCATTTCCAGTCGCGTGTTTCTGTCAAACGCGTTCACACAAACGTCTTTACACAAAGGTCTTTACTGAGTGGGCTAAAACCATTTAGTACTGGCTTATTAACTGTCACCCGTTGTGACATTCTTCCATTTGTCTGCAATGTGGGACTAACTGCATCAGAGACGGAACCAACCCATGTGAAGCGCCTGCACGGCACTGGTCTGGTGTCTAGCATTCGTGGTGCAAATGAAATACTGATATAGCAGCCTATAGGGGAACTTCTGGTTTGTATGCACTGTTGAAATACACAAACGTAGAACAAAAGCTCAAAATAGCAGCTGTGTTAGACACAAACAAACTTTTTTATCCTTTCTCCGTACAGGAAAGACATTGGGCTAGTTTTCTGTCATCCGAAACTTTGAATATATGCGAAGGCAAGTTTCGGCGATACCACTGTTGGCTTTTGTCTGTGGAAATTGCTGATACGGAACGATCGACTCCTAATAACACGCCCTCCCCCTTCTTATGCAGGCCTTGAGTACAACTTCCAGCGCTACAGCGCCGACTTCATCGACAACCTCCAGACCCAGTATGACTATTTCTCTATCATGCACTACCCACGGAATGCCTTCACCAGAAACGGCCGGGACACCATCGTACCACGCCAGAACGTCGCCATTGGTAACAGAAATGACTTCAGCACCACGGACATATTCAAACTCAATACCTACTACGAATGTGGTAAGTCCAGCCCTTCTGTTTGGGCACTGCAACAATCTCCGCAAGACATTACATGCCTCTACGGGAGATGCACGAAACCGCTACATCCGGTACCATGCACCACTGTGATATACCGTGCACCAAACGGCCATCTAGAACAGTAAACAAGGAGATCTCTGTTTGTTTGTTAACTGAAGACACGAAGGAGTGGAGATGGTGCAGTGAAACAAATTACTCATTGTGCTCTGATTTATTTCAAACATCTTTTCTGACGATGGGATCCGATCTCTATTTTTATGTTTTTTATGTTCAGGTGATAGAAGAACCGGGACCGGGACGACACCCGAAAACAGTAAGCACTCGTTTTTTTTTCTTCTTCTTCCTTTTGTGCTCTGTTTTGTTTCAACTATCGCTATCCTGTGGTGCAGATATTTAATGTACATACGGCCTACAAGGCTGAGATTAACGAAGAAATCTATCCGTGGCTCAGGATGTCTAGCTTGTCTCTTGAAAAAAAAACTTGCTTGCTGTAGAATAATATGATTTGCTTGTTTGGTTTTTAAATGTTTGACACTGGGGGAAAAACTGATAGAAAATCATGGTCAACATGAAATGAAGTATAGGCCTAAGACTATTTAAAATCGAAATCTGCAGAGGTAATAAGCTGTTTATTGTAAGCTCGGGGGTTCCAACAGTGACAAGCAGTTCTTTGACAGCGAAAGCGATACTCTAGTAAATTACACGAGCTATGTTGGTGGTTGTAAGGGGTTAAGCCGTAATATCTTTTCAAGTCGTCCCAGTCTGTTTATTTCAACTGTTCCCGTACGCTATATGTTATCATTTTTCTAAGTACTGTAATTCTGAAGGGCTGATTTGGGATTATAGTTCCAACCGGGAGAGTAATAACTCTCATTCTGTAATGCCAGATTGCGTCGACAACAATGTCAACTGCCAGTTCTGGGCCAGTATCGGCGAGTGTCAGGAAAATCCAGCCTACATGACCGTGAACTGCCGCCGTAGCTGCGGCATCTGCAGTGCCGGTAGAGCCATCACCACTCAAGGTACGCCTCATTGCTTGACTGCCACCGGCAAATTGGTGATGCCGGTGAATTTCCTCTAATTTTGAGTGGCGTATTGTGTTGAGGAAAAAGTGAGCATGGAGTTCAATTCGTCGATTAATTTCTAATGATATATATTTACCTGATAACAAAAGTTATTCCGAGTAAAGAAGTCGAAATCCTCGATTAGCTTTTGCCTCTAATAAACAATAATGTACAGAAAACAAATGAATTAGTCATATACAACTGCGCAAGGCTGCACGATGAACCCCCAGCAAGTTATGAGAGAGTGATCCGGTGAAAAGAATAGACAGATGACCCACGAAGATGCATGTAATCTAAAATCATTGCAAGGAAATAAGACTCTAGGTTAATGAAAATATCTGACTTTGCGCTGTTGCAAACTACAGGCTGTATTAAAAAAGTTAATTTGGCAAATGTTTGGTCGTGGATGATCAGAACTAGTTCCCAATTGAGAAGATTGACAGAGCAGCATTGGCTTTGTGTGCAAACTGCCTGTGTGATTAATCGTCCATCACGGAAGAAATCGGTTGATTTACATTTGAGTAAGATTTGAGTTACATGAGATTTAGGCTTACGGGTGCACCATGGAATCAATCTCTTTTGGAAGAGGTGTGGTCGTAAAAGAACCGGTGAGTGTTAACTCGACGTTTTGGCCAGGATGTTCTGACGATTCTCAGGAGAGTGTGCCTGACTCGAGTGGAGAGCTGGGTTATAAAGGTAATCCCGGAAGCGGTGGAGCGTGGGACGGGATTCGATTTGTGTAATGCTGCGCGTCCACTGGGACATGAAAGTGTTGGATCCTGTGGTGGTGCAGGGATGCGTTTGGTGGAAATTACATGAGATATAGGCTTGCGGGTACACCGTTTGTTTATCTTTACAGATTCCGTGTGCATGGATATGGACGAACGCTGTGGGCTGTGGGCCAGCCAAGGCGAATGTCAAAACAACCCCCAATGGATGCTGCCCAACTGTGAACAGAGCTGTGGCCAGTGCACGCAGAGCAATGTCGGTGAGTATCCGCCTCAAGCAGAAGCACCCCTTCATCGGTTAAAAAGAGCCATTTTGTTGGGCAGTGTTCATTTTTATGTAGGTAGAGACGCGACCGTAAGGCGTGCATTTCATAGTAGTTTGTAATCAGCGATATGCAGTTCCCGCCAAAGGTTCTATCTTTGCAAATGAAATTGCGCCCTCTCTTGGTTCCGCTCGGGGTTCATAGAATAAGACACAGCCCCAAATACATCTAGCCTAAGTGCGGTTGTAAGTCATGACAAAAAAGTTTAGAGAAACTAACAATTTCGTAAACATCCTCTGAGGCTTAGGGGCCCTCTTGTCTTTGCTCATTGTAACTGGTGGCAAAACCTAACCATTTTATGACAATAGACAGTTAATAGTGAATCAGAAGGCAAAAGGACAATAGTAAACATTTACAATGTTTGTATTATAGTCAGTGAAGGTTTGACGAAGCAGTAAAACGTAATAGATGTAAACATTCTGTGGATAATAAATAAAGTCGAACGTAATAACTGTCACTTCACAATGACCCTTCACAAGTGCATGTGATTCTTCTATCGCAGCCTGCATGGATCTCAACGAGAACTGTGACATGTTGGCATTGAACGGCGACTGCGAGATCAACAGCGAGTACATGACGGAGTACTGTCAATTGAGCTGCGGGTTGTGCCAGGGGGGCCCCGGTAGCGGCGTGGACACGACCAAACTGCACCACACCTGTCTGCTCCTGGAGGCTGTCCTGCTCTTCGCCGTTTTGCTTAAGCAGTAGTCCGTGGCGGTACCAACCTTCCTGACTGAATTCGGTGTGACGTAATTGCCCGATTTTGTTCTCACACATGTTCTTATAATAATTGCTGCCATGACCAGTGATGACTGCAATCTTAAAAGTGTTATTTTTCACAGTCATGTATTTCTTTCAATACACGAACAAATAAGAGGGACCCAGAACTAATACGCCGAGCTATAATACACAACCTGTGAGCTACATTATTATTGTAATTCAAGCTTTTGAAGATTGACAAGGTAGACATTTATGCAGTATTTTATGGGAAGATGTAGTACTCGACAAATGGAATGCTAAAAAATGAAGGCAGATTTACAGTCTTTCACAATCAAATAAAAATCCTGTCACTTGGATGCACTTGCCTGGCAGCCACAAGGCAAAATATGGGTCTTTATTTAATTTAAGACACTCACCATAATGAACACGACATGTAGTACTGCAGGGAACATTGTATTAGAAAGTGGTTCATCTTTTCTCCAAGTCCTATCAGCTGTTTTTAGATTACAAATCCCGCCCTCTGCAGTATGGCGGCCCTCCTGAAAACTGCTTCGAGTTTTATTTTTATATTATATTTATTGTCTCTCAAAATTGGCATAGTTACTATTTTGATGTTTCATAGCTCTCAGTCTTTTATGAGTACTAAATATATTTAATTCAATTATAACTGTAAATTTAAATCTCATAAAAGTGTATTTTTTAGATGTAAAAGATGATATTTGTCAGATTGGACAGCCTGTTTTCAAAAATACCGTATTAAAATTACACATAAAATTGTGAAACGTCCTGAAAAACATGTACAGTATTGCTCTGTCCCACGAGTGAAATGCTTCCGAAAACCGTCTCCACCCAAGCTCTAAGCAGTGTATTTCGATGGCGACCTCTGTTGGTGATAAAGAGGGAGTTGGCTCTACTCTACAGCTCTGCTTGTCTTCGGCGTGTCATTAGGCCTATAATGAGGCCTGGCGGACACGATAGAAGAGCGCTGTTTGGTTTGGGTAAAATCTGTTGCGTCTACTCCAAATTTACTCACTTCAAATAGCGCCCTCCTGTTATGTCCACCATGCATGCTGCGAAAGGCTCATTACTGCATCATTACAGAGCATTTGTCAATATTACGTTTGCGGTGGTAATAAACTTCCGCACGAATACGGACGAATTTCAGTGTTAAAACAGATTCATTGGAAGCATCAAACTAATGCCAAATGCACATGCAGGGTTCTCAGGCTTGCTCGTGATGAGTTTTGCAGTGCAAAACCTTTTATTCTCTAGTAGCGTAGTGAAGGGGGGGGGTACGGTTGCAAAGTGGCACAATATCCTATCAGAGATGTAGACAAATCACGAAGAGATTTTTTTGCAATAGAACCTAAAGGGGAAAATTCTGTTTTATTCATTATAAGTTACCTGTAGTTCATATCACAATTTTTTTGTATTGTTTTTCAATTGCTTGTCTTTCAATAATTATCGTCTCAACTAAATCCTAGCAAACTCAGAAACAGAACCAGTTATATTATATTGGCTACACTGTACAAAAACTCCCCACCTACCCCAAGACAACAACAATCTAAACGCATTGATACTGAACTGCGGTGGCATTTTGATTGCTGGTAAAGTGACTATGGCAAGATCTTCCCTCATGGGCCTTTAGGCTACGATTGAAGTGGATACATCTCAGTGCACAGAGAGCAAGCACATAAAATAGTGAAAGACAAAATTATGTTAGCTTTGAAAAGAAACGTTTTGAGGGAAATAAGAGCTCTACCTGCTAATCGGGTTTTAAACAAGAATACTTTGACAAATCCAGTTAGTTAGGATGCAGTGGGTTTCCAAGTGGGAGTCATGTCGGCAGCCACATTGCTCTAACAAGACCACTGTTACTGTAAAAAAAAATGTCCTCGCAAGAATCTGTCAACAAATCGGACACTTTGCTAGGAGACTCGAAATAACGCACCAAGAATGCGCGTGGGTAAAGTTTACTTAGGGGGATTCCTATTGCTTGCCCAACCAGTTTACTCAGCAAGTACAGATTAACACTAAGCAAACAGATCCATTCTCCTCGACACAGAAAACAAGGATGCCATGCTGGTGCGTTGTCCTAAAATGGCAGAATTTAACTCACTAGTCCGGACTACTTGGTCACAGCACATAAGTTTTTGATTTATTTTATTACCTGTACCCACATTCTATCTGCTAGTTTTAAACAACGAATCGGACTATACCATTAAGCATATATTATTATGCCGTCTTCTTCAATCAAACTCTCTGGACATGATTTGACAACTGAGAATTTGTTTTGTAAAGGAAGGGTTCTGCTGGAGAGTAAATATTTTGCCTATGTTAACCCCTTGCAATAATTAAGTCCTGTTAAAAGCTATCTAAGCTTTTTTACTGATTGGTTGATAGGTAGAAAGATTTCCAAAGTTTGGGACCATCAGGAATCAGCCGTATAGAGTGATCCGTGAAGCTCCCGGCTCATTATATGACCTGCCACAGGTGTATGTTAATGGTCCATGCCTCCCTCCCCCGTCAAAAATGTACGGGGTACTGACACCCCCTTCTTCCACCGTCCGCGATTACTGACAGCAGCGGAGGATTTCACAGATCGAGTTAGGGTTACAGATAAGGAGGCCAGAAGTTAATTGGAGAGAGTTAGGGTTATGGGCCTAAAGCTGGACCAAGAGAGGGCGCTATTTCCTCAGCAACAGAGGCTCCTTTGGTATCAGTTGTGTGTTGTTGGTTCACCGACGACTAGGCAAGCGTTGCAGTGGCATCGCTATCAACAAAATGAACATCCCCGGCCAACGCGGCTCTTTTCAACCAATGAGGGGGGGTGCTTCTACTCAAGGCTAATACGCGGCTAGGTTGAAGATTCTAACAGATATGCGGTCAGGTTAACTGGGTGAGGAATGGAGAATTTACTTGACAGAGTTAAGTTTAATCGAGAGTGCAATGAATAGGGTTGGAGTTAAGTCAAGAAATGAAGAATTCAACTTTGCGGTAAGAGTTATCCACCGTAAGGAATCAAGTGGGTTGGGTCAGGAAGAGAAAATGTATAATGATACGGGTTGAGGTTAGTCCTCGAATACGCATGGGGTCGAGATTTTGAAACGGTGGAACGTTGACGAAACGATGATTATAAGTGTACAGTAAGGTGCAACAAATATTAGCGATAAACTGTAATTTGTAATTGAATCTAAACCAGGTATATAGTCTACTCAGCAACGGCAAACTAAACCTGATTGCGTATTTGTTTTAGGGTAACATTTTGGAGGCTAACATTTTGGAGTTCCGCGAAGAATTCACACAATAATAAAATGATAACAATTGAACATATCCTGAGCCGCATGCTCGTATCTACATAATACCTTTCTGGATTGTTCGTCACAGTTCCAGAATAGTCTGCGTGCAGCACTTTTCATTTCGATTTTTAGGGACCAGTTACCTTTGGGCAATTATTTTGTAATTACCAGAACCGTGAAGATTTGCCTCCTATGTATGGCGCAGGTGCCAATGATAAAAATAATAATTTATTCTTGATATAGGGTCTCACATTATAAAAATCTCAAAGCGCTTCACAAGAGAATCGTAAACAAGCAATAAGAACCAAACATGAATTAATTGATATAAACATCAAGTAATACCTGACAAAATTTGATATCTTAAATACGTCAATTTAATTCAAAATCCCAATTATCATATTATCCATTTCCACATTCATATAATTAGTAATTAATAGTGAATTAACGAATGTAAAACATAACAATATGTCCTAAAAAGAAATGTCTTCAGTTGCTTCTCAACAATAAGAGGTCCAGTCCGCTGAGTGCGTCAGTGCCAAAAGATTGGAATGGGAGGGCCACAGAGGGTGCATTAAGAAAACATATTTGTGTGGGGTCAAACAGAAATAAAAATGAAACTTCTTTACCTGTGAGAAACAAGGCTAAACTCAAGCTTTTTTACACGCTTTGGGAAGGAAAGGAAGCTAAGTCCCCTCCCCTTAAAAACTTATCCTTTTCTCAGTGTTTTTCCCAAATCAAAACAATCCCCTCCTCGAGAGGCAAACCCCCCGTTGCCCCCCACCCCCAACTTGCCAAGCCCCTCCGGATCTGCCAATGCAGGCCACAGGGATGTGCACACAAAGACCGCTCTGTCCAGTAGTTGGAAGTTTCGTTTAGGTTTTTAGGTTTAAGACACTTCCATTGAAGTAAATTCAAAGTTTAAAAGGCTATACGTTTGACTTTGTGAATGTTGAGGGGATGACCAGGGCATGGTCACCGCTGTTTCGGCCGTTGTAAAAAGCCAAATACGGTTATGCACATGTCACACTTTTGCAGCCAGGTCAAACAAAATACATAATTCATGAGTAATGACCCAGCGAAGAAGCGCCTTAAAACGTTTGTCTTGAATATTCACATTTGGGGCGGTTACTTTCACAGAAGTTCATTCCTAAGAGTTCTCATGATGTAATGGATCCTCGAAACAGAAAAATATTGGTATAACAGGCGCGAAACCTGAACTCCGATATAATAGTTTTGTCAGTCACTGTCCAGGGCTTGTTTTCAGGAAAAATATGTCATGGGTAATGTATACGTAAGTTTTCACAAACTCAAGCCGTTGCACCACTTCATGTAAAAGAGCGGGTTATGATCTCTTCAAATCATGTATTTTCATAATGGCAAACCTCACACACGAGAAAACCCAAGCCCTTGAATAATTTAATATATGTAACCCTGAGCGGGGTTTCCCGCGAAACGTGCAGCGTGGTCCAGCGGGGTGCCAGCTTAAGGGGCCGAATCCGTTGTTCATTGGACCATTTGGCCATACGCGATTCTAGACCACGGCTCCCAAGCGGTAAACGTAATGACCCAAAATATACTCCCTAAGTACCCGGTAAATCCCAAAAGAAAACTGTTTGAAACAGACCAGCATCAATCATAGAGTGCATTTTAAACAAAGAAAAAAATCTAAATACCCAACATTTTAGAAATATTTTGCTTGATTACAGGGCTCCATTTCTATTCCCCTCTAAACTAAATTATTGAAATAAACTATGAAAAGAAATCTTAAGTTTAGCGAGGCCCTATATTTTGTAAGCGCCCAAAATTATTTAACTATAAAGCTATATAGGCCTATTTATCCATACATATTCAATAACGAAACTTTTTACAAGCATGCTGTTCACTTTAACATTTCTATGCTGAATTTTTTCTTAATTGTCAAGCCTACTATTACGATATTGTGTTTAATAAATATTTGTTTACTTTGACTGGAATATGCAATAGCAGTAGCCCAACAATCTGCAAATGTCCATTGCTATGGCGTGTATTATATGTGGTCATGGTGTAGCGTGCCTGATTTGTGTCGCACAGAGCGGTGATGAAGACCCAAAGGACCCTTCTTCACCTTAACACTGAGCATTTCTTCGGGATAACTTATTTTATACCAGTTTGAGGCCCATAGAAATCACCTTGAAATCGACCACAGAGCACGAAATGAAACACATCCCCCGACTCTTCGGCAGGCCGCTCACACAACAGGATGTGTTAACATGGTAGAATTGACAACTGTTTAAGTGCCACTGACACATCGAATGTAAAAAGAGAAGTAACTCTGAAATATTCATGTCCTTCTTTCATTTGTTAGCATTTTTGTGAAAATAACCTCCCCTTTTCTAAACATGTTAGTCGTCCGTTCCGTCGACAGAGGGCAGACTCCACGAAGAAAATGTCGCGCACGCGTGCAACCGTATTTCACTTTGGAAACAGCGGTGAAGTATAGAGACCGTCTCCCTTCCCGGAACAGAAGCTTAAAAAAGGTCCAAGCGATGAAAATAGAGCACTAGGAGACACGCAGCAGATAGCCAAAAAGCTTTCCTCTCAAGAAAGCGTGGGCAGAGGACGATCAAAAGAAACGCAGCGGCCAAGACAGCCAAACAGAATCCTACACAGAAAACAAAGACATCTGCTAAACTGTTTCCGACACTCACCGTGACTTTGTTTGACGGGAGAAAAGGGATGAGTTCCCATGGTCAGAGAGCAATTTATTCACGGCCTTCTGTCAATTTAGATGGGCTGAAAAGTACAGCACACCTTATACTGGAAATGGCGTTTTTCGGCAGTGACAATTGTCCCGTAATCACATCATCCCCAATACAAAAGGAGGGTCTTTAGCCAACAAATACAGATCAATTAACTCTCAGTTCTTTGGCTATAACCATGTTCCTATTGACTGACTGAATACTATTAAAATAAAGTAGCTAAGTCGGTTTTTTTCTTCCTCCCCCCTTTCATCTCCCGTTCTCCGGGGTCGCGTGACTCGCCCCCCCGGTAAAACGGGCCGATCGGCTTGGCCGAGTTTACCGCCTGAGGCTCACTGGGTTCAGTGGGCTTTGCTCCCGCGTGCTGTTTGGACCAATATGCCGGAGGCCTGATTGCAGTCGTGCAGTTCACTGAGAATACTTCCAATAATACAAATCCATATAATTATGCTCTGAAAGAAGGCCAGGATTTTTTTGTGTCGGCCAGTGCGGAGTTGCAAGTGTTTACACTGATATTGTTGGTGAAGCAAAACGTGAAAGCGACACGCGGGCTAACTTTTTGCCGACTAACTCTTCAAACTAACGCTGTGACTTCCAGCCAGAGCACCGTTGGAAAGAATAACTATACGCACCAACATCGAATGCAAATGAAACATCATCTCTGAAATGCGGCAAGCCGCGTGTTGGTTCATCCTTCACACAGAATATTGCCTTTGACGTTAGTCTATCCCCTTCCTGTTTCACTCTTATCTAATTTATTTCACGACAAACCCAGTTGGGCAACGAAGTGTGTCAATTTCTGGATTTATGTAGCGTATCTGTTATTAATTAAACAAAATGCGAATACAATTTGAAAGATTTGTTTTAAATGCCATTAACATTCACAAAATACTATATCTGGCTATAAATCAGCCAATTTATGCAGATTTTCAAAGAGTTTAAATTGTTGACATTTTATTGTCAGCAAAAGATCAACTTTAATATGTCTGGTTTTTTTTCTTCAGAGAACACACTTGCCGTCTTGGAGAGGAAATCATCATTTCGCCATTCATTACACAAATCACAATTTGGGAATATAACAAAGCCGTGGAAAATTAACGTCCTTTCACGTATAATGTCGCCTAATATTTTTCATTGAAGGGGAAGGGGCCAAAATGATATCCATTCTCTATAAAAGAATTATCACCGAGCAGTTGAAGGTTCAATCTCTGTGACTATTGGGCTGCTCATCCTCGTTTAGGCGTCTGTGGTATTGTCTGCGTAGCAGGTGTTTTTCTGAGTGAGAGGAAAACGGCTGATTGCAACGCCTCCCCAGATAAGCTATAACTTTCGAAGACCTAGTAACAATCGACATTGAGTTTAGCGAGTTATTATTTTGATATAGCCTCGGGCACCTGTCAAAAATGTTGGACTTCAGTTATACTTCTCATTTCAAATCTCCTCATACCAGTCTACTTTAGATTTTCAGTCGATTCCTTGAGTGTCTCCTCCCCTTACGCGACCCTACTTCTGAAAAAAAAGTTGAAAGGAAAGAAAACGGGCGGGAATTGCGCTACCACATTATGTGCCCCTCATAAAAAGCCGTTGACATTTCGCTTGTAAACCCATGCATCATGTTCCGAATATACAGTTTCAATCAGGCTTGATTATTCATGGCCGTACCTCCGCATACTGGACGCACGTGTGGAAACGAGACACCGGCGGGTCTATATTGGGGATCGAGTAAGCACCGTTCCATCAGCGCCGAGTGCCAAGCAGTGATTCCCAGGGCGAGAGGGTCGGGGGCAAAGGGACTGAGGGGGGTGGGATGCCAGGATTGATGAATTCACATTCATCGGTCCGGAGACACCTGACTTTGCTTGGCTCTGTCTCTCCCCCCTTTTTTTCTCTCTCTCTCTCTTACTCGGTCCTCCTTCAATACACCGTGTCGACTACACCACTGGAAGGTCCCGGGACGGGCTCGCAGTGACTGTGCCCCCGTGCAACTCCGACGGTGCACGGCCCGGCCTCTCGCTCGAACAACAAGCGAGGGACACGGGCCAAGGAGTGGATGGAACCGTTCCCGGCGCTTGATGAACACTAGAAACCCAAGTTAGGCTGAGTGGCGGGGTCCGCACACCTGCAAGGAGTGAATTGAAGCCCATTTAGGGTCTCTCCACGGGCGCCCCGCACCACGTGCCGCCGAAAACATTAGGGGGCTGGTATTATGGATCCCCGGGTATGCAATTATTGCCATTCCCGCCACTGGTTTAGAAGGGTTTGTCAGTCAGGCCATCAGGCAACAAGACAGTCAGGGAAGGGGTGGTAAGGAGAAAGGGTTACCGAAGACACATTCGTCGACAGCGTCCGGTTTACAAGTGCGGCCACAGCTTGAGATTACAGAAACTGCTTTGCGACCACCGTAGTTTGAGTTCAGTTCTGATCCAGCATATATTATGGGGGATCGGGTCAGATTGCTGTCATCGTCACCTCAGGGCCTCTTCACGCAGCTGTCACATCCCTCGAAAATGTATTCCGCAGATCGAGTGGCTTCTTACATGATCGTCGGCACTCAAAGTATTTCCTACAACGGATTGGTGTGTGATCAGAAAAGTGGAAACCGACCCCGCCGATCCCATAAAAATATCCAGTTAAAGGTGCACACCCCCCAAATACAAATCTACAGTTTGGAGGGGCGGGATCAAGAATCGCTTCAGTGTAAGGAGCGGGGTAGAACGCCCACTTGAAAAGATAATTCTCTTTGTTTTTCATCAGAAAAAAATTCAAGGAACAGTTGCGTACGCAATCTAAATTTAAGGCAGGAGCTTTGTAATCGCGTTGTCCTTATCGCAGTTTTCACGTTTGAACAAGGTTGGCGATTTATGAGTGTTTAAAGTGATGAACTTTTTACCAACGATTGTCCATACATCTGAAATGGAGACACGTAAGAAAGACAGAGCAAGAACGGAAATGAAATAAAGCAAACATTCATTTAAGCAATGTGTAACTTAACCGAGATGCAGAACAGCAGAATGGAGCTCAAGCAAACAAACCCAAATGACTCCTCTTTCGTGTGGCCAGTGTCCCCGCACTTAGGCGAGAGTGACTTGGCGACTGGCTCTTTAAGTACGGCCTTGTAAGGACACGATGTAGCCGCTTGCTCGCCAGTGACTGTGCTCACTCCTCCGCCTCCACTTCCCCCCTGAGTCGCCTGGCCACACTGACCTAGCAGCGTACAATACCCCGCCTCGGACGTCGAGTGCAGCCGGGCCGTTGAACAGTCGTGCTCGGACACCATAGTCGGCACAATGACCACGCGGCAATACGATAGCATGGAGTCACTCGAAACCGTTCTTCCGTTGTCCTCCAATGAATAAATGTCAATGTGTTCTTCTCTGCAAATGTTTTCTTTTCTTTCCCCTTTATTTTCGCTCTCTAGGCAAGGTCCACCATTCAAACCTCGCAGATGGTGCGAGTTACAAGAAGTACACTGACAAGCACTTTCTCGAAAAAAAAAACTAAGCTGGTTAGACATTGAACGTAAAATTTCATGCTTAGTTTAAAACTTTTTGTTAATTATTAACTGAAACAAGGAACTCCATGCGGTAAACTTTTGTAGGAGTTTTTGTACGGAGAACTCCAACCAAAGTAGTAACGACTACCCGTCTTTATAGTTTTATTATTATTTTGCAACTCTCTAAAGACGTGTGAGAATGCGCTCATTGAACTCTTGGGAGCCCCATCTATTAGTCAAACAGTTTTTTTTAACGCTATCTGGGCCAAGTTAGATCGGCGACCGTCGGTCAACCACAGGTACACCTCGAATTATCTTTTGGCAAAGGTTACCAGGCAAAGTCACCCTGTGATTGACAAGTGGTCACTGTTCGGACTTTGCCCTATTCAGCTTTTAACGGCGCTGCCTATAGCGGGGGCGCAAGAGGAATTTCCCCCTCCAGTGTCCAGAGGGAAAAGTTCAACAAAAACTACGAAAAAAGCTACGAAATCAAATTGGTGACTTTTCAGACGGAGATATGGCTCCATTCAACTGTCGTCATTGTAACAACCTTTATAAAGCGCTGTTGTGATCAAGTAATCACGCGTTATCACGAGTCGGCCACAATTTAATCACGATATCAAGTAACGAGCTTTTATTCAAATGAAACTGCAACAAAACTGTTTCTTTGCCACTGACCACCACCCACTAACAGTGACCTGACTTCCCACCTGATTTTGTTAACAACTAAAGAGGGACCCACCTAATCCAAGTCTGCCCCAAAAGAATGTAATGGTTCATAAAATAGTTGGCACTACCTGTCGACATTTCTTAATCTCGGAGCAGTATTTTCTCATCGACCGCTTTCTCCCGCTAAGAGAGCGGTCCCAACACGGCCCTTCACAAAGTTTTGAGATATCCTACAGCCGTTCGCCTCTGACGAGACACAAGAGTTCGTCCCCGGAGACGTCTTGTACTTACGAAACCCCAAGAACCCCCCCCCGGCTCATTGGGCCTCAGAAAATAAAATAAATAAGCCCATTATTCGGTCAATAACTACGGCCTGTGGTCCAAAGCGACTTATGCACGAGAAGACCTACGAACGTGGCTTGCCTCGGATTGAATGGATAGCCGAGAAACCCCCACACGAGCCTGACACCTCCTATACATTTTTCATTGCATTTTAAAAAAATTTAATTTCAAGATCCGAAGCTCTCAGACGGTAGAAAGTAAACAGTGTGTTTGCAATTGCTGCCTAGCTGAAAAAGTTTTTTTTTGTGTGCCTTTCTTTTTTTTTCTGCTCTCTTCTCCTCTTCTCTGGATTGGGCCGGCAGTGGGGTTTTTCTCGCCTCGACGTCCTTCCAGCTACATCGCGCACCGCCCCACAACACAACGCGTGTATTTATTCGTCAAGTCCAACGTTAAATCGCGGACTATCCGGACTCGTGCGTGACGGCCTGCCCGCATCATATCGCATTCATCCCCCCGCTTGCCCAAGACAAATACTCGCTATGCAATGAAACCAGGGCCGGCGGTCGTCCTGCCAATATTGGAAAACACCGGTCCGCGTATAATTTTACTATTATAGGCATCTAATGGGCTAATCCTAGTCATGGCTGAATGGCGAAGACGAAGCGAGACACGTGCAGTATTCTCCTGAGTTTGTATTCCCCGACACCGGTTCCTAAGGCACCCCTCGCCCGACGCACTCAGATTGCACTGAGCACAAAATCAATTAACTTTTCTCCGAAGAGAAAAAAAGGGAAAGGAGAAGAGATTGAGAGACAGAGTGGAAAAAAAGTCCAATAGAAGTCTTCCTTTGCATAAGAGCTCAGGCAGATACCGTAGTGAGCACGGCCCGGTAACAATGCAAGTGGGGTGCTGAGGGCTGCGGTGCCTTCAGCGTGGGCCTCGGTGGCCGAGTGACGGGAAAGACGGTGGTGAGCACCATCGCACGTGTATTGTAGCCATGTCTATTAACGACAGGCAGGCAATCACAGGGACTGACATTCAGACCCATCCCTGCCATCATACACGATTGTTCAATCGGCTGTAACAAAACAACGGTATTACTTCGTTAGGTTGCCCTCCTTTATTGTATTCAACCGGTTGTTTGTCTCGTGTGTGCCGAACCTCACTCCAAGAGCCAAATTTCGGCATTGATGGGGTCTATAGGCCTAAATCAGGTTATGCCTTAATACTCGTGGCTTCATAGTGTTGCACCAGTGAAAGTCTAGAAACCTTGAGTTTTAATTACAGCAAAAATATTTAGATTTAAATCGAACACCTAGTGGAGGAGAATGCATCCTTCGAGAAAAAACGTTCCCCGCTTTAAGAATCCGGAACAATTCAAATTGTCTTCTTTATAAGGAAAAAACTTTAAAATCATCAAGCTTTGAGTCTTTGAATTGCTTTCTGTCGTCTCAACGAGGACGGAGACTCTAGTCTAAATCAAACTATTCCGTTACGGATTTCCAGTTTTCACATCAGTACAAAAACCAGACGAAAAATCGACGGAAAGATTTTATCAGTTTCAGATCGTGCCTATCTTGCCAAACTGTTGTAATGGAGAAATCGTGTTACTGCGGCCGACATCCTTCCGCTAGTCACTCACCGGGTCAGGGCACGGGCTCCGCGACTGGCTCTCCCAAACAACGGCCAGAGGAAGAGCCAGACTGATTGACGGATCGTGGGATGGGGAGAGGAAACTCGGAGAGAATCACCAGGGAAAGAAGAAAGAATAGCGCTGCACTTCATTTCTATCGCAAATACTGCAAGGAAGTGACAAATACTGTTGTTGCCAAGTTCAAGACCGCATAAAAGAACATGTTGAAAAGCTCATTATTGATCTGTTTCAGAGCAAACCCGAAGTAACTGAAGCAAAAAAACAGTGTGTTAGGACAGACTGAATAACAAACATTACCTCCAGTCGACAGAGAATGTTATTGACATAGACACAATACAGTACGGGCCAGTGGAAGACTGAATACACTTTGAGTTGCGTAAGCATTGCAAATGTCAAAGTCAAGAAAACAATCCTCCATGATGAAGAGTAGAATATTGCAACAGGAATTCTCATCACCGCAAGAGAGGTAACAAAGTAGTGCAACATTAAAATGCCAATTAAGCCTGAACAGGGTCGGCTTTGGATAAAAAAAAGTTTGATATTCGGACATTAGCGGAATCCGCCCCCCCCCCGAAACATTTTTCCTGATACGGCCACAGTGCATTGTTTTCAGGAGTTGAGCCTTTAGGCGTTTTCAGAGTATTTTTCCTGATACGGCCACAGTGCATTGTTTTCAGGAGTTGAGCCTTTAGGCGTTTTCAGAGTAACTCTTTGCGGTAGTGACATCAATTTTGTGTTGCTGCCCCAATTTTCACCCAAAAATAAATACATACATAAAAAAAGACAAAGAGGGGGGGGGAGGAAAAATAGAGGGTCATACTACCTGAAATAGCACCACAGAGCGCCAAGAATCCTAGAATCCTAGAAGTGGCCCCGGACCGCACTCCGTAAGGACTGCGCGCTACGCGCCCGCGGGCTTTTTACCATATCTGCTTTAGTTCACGCCCCCCCCCCCGGAAAATCCTGGATCCGCCCCTAATGATTGTCATTTCATATGAGTGAATGAGTTCTTGTAATAACTAAAATTGAAGATACTTATTAGGAAATACTTTCCAGTTCAAATTTTAGAAATGAGTTCGACACCAAGAATCTGTTTGTTTCAAATACTTTTGAGACAAAATAAAGAACTTATTTCTGATAAAATGCTCCGTAAAATGCTTCTCATCCAACAGATGGACAATAAAGCTGGAGGCCTTTATGTTTCTCTCTGATATCCAGTATATAGCTCCAGCGCTAGTGTTCTGCTAAGCATCAGGACACTTCTTGAGATCATTTCGACGGCAGTTTTATGAAATCGGCATACCGTTCTCAGGAGAACTGCCCATTTTTCCAAGACAGGTCTGCCAAATCTGCTAGCTTCTTTTTGGGGGCTAAATGCACAGATCTACAGTCATAAGTGTGAACCCATGACCTGAGAGAAAAACCAGATATTGGATAAATTGAAAGTTGGCAGATTTTGCTTCTCATGGATGTATTTCCACGGATTGGCCATAGTTTATGGAACAGCTGAGATCTGGAGAGGGGAATTCATCCCGGGCTGTGAAATTGTCCAAAAGAAAGCTGGCCATTTCAAATTTCAAAGCGCTGGCGGCACTGCTGTTGAAGTTAGGTGGAGACTCGATGGACGAACTGAGATGGCCAAGCTAAACGACCCACTACACAGCGACGTCGACGCGGTATCCTGTCAAGAATGCTGACTCACGACCGCTTGACTCGGCGGATTCGTGTCAAAGAGTAAATCAAGATACTAGAACAAACTTTTCTGGAGTTTTTGTTTATTGCCGTGCTGTTTATAAACGATCCATCGCCAAACATTCTCCTTCTTGTCTCTATCCGTTCCGCTCACATCAACGGTGCACGGTAAATAAACAGTGTAGCCGCGGACAGAGGAGTTGGTCAGGCGGAGAGCAGACTGGTCAAACACGGCCACCGTCTGGTCAGTATTGTCCCCCACACTCACGAGATTACGATAATACAAACATCACACAAGCGCTCATCAAAAGGACCCAGCTAAATATACCCTCTTTCCCTGTCGATATCACAAAAAAGATAGGGCTAAGATTTTGAAAGGGTAACGTTTGCGCAGCCTGGGATGAAGGCTTAATTGTTACCGAGGCGACAGTGGTTTGGGCGGGAGGACGACGTCTGTCGAAATACTGCCGATGGGGTGCTGCAAGTAGGCCATATTTTCAGTGAGAGTTTGCAGAAATGCATTATTATACGCATCTTTTGCATCTACAAAGTATTCTTTATTTTTATATGACAAACACTTAAACACTCAAACACTTTAACTCCAAATTGACGACTTATTTCTACAGTCTTTCTATCACAATTCCCAATCGGGCATTTCACATCTCATTGTCAGCTTCTTTCACAAACATAATTGTACCTTATTAGATGTCAGATTTCTTATGTGGCCCACATATGAGTTTTGCTGTCTCCAAAATACCCGACACACAATGTCAACCACCGCGTCACAGATTTGGTGTGGGCATGTGGTCACCTCAATAAAAAATGAATTGAATGAAGAGAATTTTTAGTAGAACAATTCTTAGAACCCTAGGTTCAAAAGATGTGTTAATTTCATCAAAAATAGGAAGGGGGCGGAGAAGGAAAGGAGCCTGTCCGCCTGTATTCCCTCTATTTCCCTTGTACGAATAAACTTCGCGGGTATTCCTGCCAGCGTAAAACTTCAGTCCGTGCAGCTACCAAGCACAGCTATTTTCACCGTAACTGTATTCTCCGTGCAAATTTCGTGAATAGAGGGGCAATTAATCTAATTCACACTGTATATTGGTCCAATTAATCAAGACCACTCGAGGCGGGTAATAATTGCAGTTTGATCACCATAAAGGGAGATCATTTCGGTCAACACAGCCAGGTCGGTGAATGTGGACACGCGATAAGGACCGGTTATTTGCGAGGTAGAGCCCAATTTCTGATTGACGGCTGTTGCATGCAGGGAGGGGCTGAAAAGAACGTTACCCGCAATATGTCAATGTCAACAATGAAGGAAAAGAGACATTCCTTGTATATCCCGTGCATCATGCAGAACTGAATATTAAATTCATTTTTTGATGTGTAATTCCAAAAACGCGTAATTTTGAGACATGGAACGGTGAATGTTGCATAACCTCAACGCGGTTGGCAATTAGGCCTTCATTCCGTTTCACACTTTGAAGAGACTAGAAGGGGATTGGAACCTACTTTCAAATACCAGCAGATTTGACCAAATTAGATGAAAAAGGGCCACAGACAATAATACCTCCTTAATTTTGTACAAACAAAAACTGAAAACCAAAGAAATTCCCTTGACTGACGGCAATGCCGCCATCTCTCAAAGTATAACGAGGTTAAAATAAAAACTTCTCTTCCATGTCATCAATGTAGCTTTGGGCGGATATTATTCTGTTTTCTGTTGGACAGTTTTTTCATTTTTTTCTTTTCTCGTTGTTGCTTCTTTCGCGAGGTCACCGTGACGGTATAATGTCATTTGAAATTAACCAGGGAAATAAACTGAGTGCTTATTATTTTGGATAGTTTTGCGGGTTTTTGTTTTTAGTTTTATCAATTTGCTGAGTCTAGCTGTATGAATCGTTCAATCTGTTACATTCAGTACAGCGTCGTGTTCTCTCACTTTAATGCGGAGTCACAGATGCTGTTTTAAGTTATTTGCACATAAAAGGTTTGAAATGAATCGAGGGATAATTGAACATGACAACAATTATATCGGCCGTGAACTTCTGACTCGGCTACCGTAGGCAGCAAATCGACATATCCATTCATCCGTGGCCGACAGGAGAGACCTACTGGCCCCAGTCCTTATCGGTACCACGGTGAGAATATGGGTGCCCGGTTTGCCGGCCGGGGCCTACGTCCATCCCCCGGAGCACCCTATAATGACCGTTAGCTTCGTGCCCCAGGCGATGGGGTGTGCGGGTCAGCTCACCGCCCACTCACTTTGCCTGCGACGCGGTGCGTGGATTCCTGAGTCCCCGTCACGGACTTTTGCCCGCATTATAACTCAGCCTTATCAAAAATTGACCCCTTTTTGATGGGCCGGCTAGAATAATGCGGCTCCAGAATTCGATTGTTGCCATAATATTTGTAATGGTATTATACTTTTACAGTTTGACAATTAACTGTTAGCCTCACTAAGACCAAAATTGGCAGGGCAAGATTTGTGACCATAACAACACAATAAAAGAGATTTATGCGATTTTCTACTGCGCACCCAACGTCCAGTTCTGTTTTGTTTTTTTGTTTTTTGTTTTTTTGGTGGGGGGGGGCTGATTTGCTCTCCACGTTTGAGAATAAAATGACTTGCCCTCTCTCCCTCTGCTTTCGCTGCTGGATGATATTCAGGGGTTGTGTACTTGAAAATAGTTATGAGTAAATCACTTAACAAACACAATTTCCGAACACGAACTACGAATGTGTAAACGGATTTTTTTCTTCGAGTTTGGGACTGTCACTAGAACGACAGGCTCAAAATTCTCCTTAAACTGGACAAATTCAGTTTGTGGGAAGTGCATGGTTGATTACACCAGACGCGTTGCTTCTTATGCAAATGTTACTGCCGCGTTTGGGGCTCTCTGTATTGAATCTAAATCGAAGTCACATTAAAGAGTTGATTCGGGGCTTCTTCTAACGTCACTTGAGGAGTTTGGTATCTGCGTCTCAAGTACTGCAATCGCTTCACTTCATCAATGTAAACCAGATGGAATTGGCAAACACGTCAAGTATATTGATTGCTCGTTCGAGGGTCGGTGATCCGCAAAGCACCGTTACCTGGGTGCAAGGTTGACAATTCCCATGCATGCTTGTACAGCACACGTCGGGAGCCCACGACAACACGTAATAGTCGCATAAGGACCTGTGTAAACAGCGAACAAAAAATGTGTCATGTACATGTACAATAGCAGTTGGTCCGGAGTCATAACAGAGGGTAGGCCCTATGATGAGAGTAGGCAGGGGCAGGGCCCAAGATCTGTCAGGAAGGGGGGGGGTTGCGCAGCGTTTCAATTCAAGACTTTTGTTCTTAAGATTAATACTCCTTCCCAAGACAACAACCACATGGTAACTGTACGTGACAGTCATTGGTCCATTTCGAGAACTGTAGTTCGATTCTACCGGTGAATTGACTCCAGCCGGTGGGACTACGCGGCTCAAAACACAAATGGCATGCAGTTACCTCTCCCCGACCGGCGTTGCACCGGCACCTATGAGGGAAAGATGGTCCGTGAAGTCAGCCGTTTCCGCCCTGATGTGGCAGCAACAGGCTACGTGTAATTCATTCTCTGGGAAGATGGTTTTAAGAATGTTTATAGGCCCGGTGAGCTGGGGTAATAATGTGTTACAGCCTTGAGCATCACTGAGTACTGATTGATGCATTGTTGGTACACGTTATTCTCTTGCATAATTACTATTAATTCCAATCCATTAAAAACAAACAAATAAACAAACAAACAAACAAACACAAGAGTCCATGAGTGATTTCTACAGAGGACATCGTACCATTCACCATGCATTTCATGTGACAGTCGCGGCCGACACTGAACACGACAGTAGCGCGTACCGAGAAGTCAGGGGCAACCGGGTTTACCGACGAGGCAGCGCACGGTAGGAGGTTGCTACTATGCAAGGTTAGGGCGGAGCTCATTACGTAAAATCGGTCGGCAGATTCCAAACTCCGTATCTCATCACCCCGGTACGAGGTAGTAGGGCAAACAGTCTCCTTTGTAAGCCGTGGCAGCTCGGCCACATTGTGGGGGCCTATACATGTAGCTGGAGGGAGTTCAGTCCAACCTAATTTGGCAGTATCAACTAGCATCGACAAAAATTTCAATACAGTCTGCTTTTTGTATCGTTGTATAAAAATTCATCACATCGCAGGTGAGACGATTGAAGCGAGTGACAAAGTAAAAAGGATGTATCATCAACGTGCAACTGTAACACTGACATTTCCGTGCATGTTACTTTGTGTTTTTCTTTTCCTGGATTTATACCTTACTTGGTCTTTATTAAGCGCACTTTGAGCTTCGTTGACCGCAAAGCAAACTGTTCAAAACTTGGCTGAAAATTTTGTTTGATTCTCTGGTCCAAAGATTGCTGAACTAATCCACCGTGTGTTTGTGCGGGTGCTTGTTTTTTTTCGGGACTGTACAGACAAAGTAAATTTATCTGATGGAACCCGCAGTTCCACCTCCAAAGCGATCACAACTCTATAAGAGAGGTCCCCCTTTCTATTTATATGTATGTAGTTATTCTTTCTATTTTTTCCAAGCCTTGAAATAAGATCAGACAGAAGCATAACCAGACATATTGCCTTGGGCACCTCTGTTTAATTTTAATCATAAAAACTTATAGCAGATGTAATCTTACAACATGATCAATTGCACACTTGATGGTCATTCGTGTAAACTTATTTTCAGACTTAAGATCCCTTCCGGCACTTCCCTAGTGATTGTCATAATGATATGACAACATCACGGTCTCCATCACAAAGTTTTTGCAGGAAAAGACATTGCGTACAAAATTATACAGGTAAACAAAAGTGTGCTTGGTGACACCTGAATAGAAACGCAATGGAAGATGTTCACGTCATGTACTTACGTCATCCGATATAGACAAGGTCCAAGGAAGCAGACGACCTTGTTGATGAACGTCATTTTCACTCAGAATTAGACATGTTTCTTACCAGTGCTACTCTGTCTTTTCACGTATTCTGAAAGATAATATCCCTTTTGATTTGCTGCATAAACCAGCAAACATTGGAATGTATAATTCACTTATATGAGAGACGACAAAAATTGTCTGTTCATTTCCCGCCATTTTGAACCGGCGCTGAACCAACTCCAACTTTTGGTTCTCGTTTGGTCGGTTCTCGTTTGGTTTCACCAATGGCCAAAGCAGGAACATGTTTATGGTCAGGATCTCAGGAGCACGCCCCAGAAGGGGATAATAAGGTACAAAAATTGCTAAAGAGGGTACAACCCCGTCTACCAAAGAAATTTCTAAAAGCACAGCACAATAATATTAAATCACGTTGGTACATTTTCAATCTGTGTTCGTTGCAAACTTCACAATTAGTTCAAATTTTTGAAATATTGCATTAGGCTTTGAAAATCTTAACTTTTTATGAAAGTAAAGTGATTGTAAAGGTTATCCTAGAAAATAACCTCTACTCTTTAGTAGAGATTATCTTAGAAATCAGGATGAGAAGTGACACGAAATTATTTCGAGTACAGATTCTGCGACAAAACTACAACTTTATTTGAGACTAGAATGCCCGATGTTTTCATAGGCAAGTACTTCTGTGTTTAAGTTCGTTAGTTTAATGTTAAGAGTATCTACTGCTTCAACGGTCTCTAGTTTCAAATCTAATCATTTCAATATTGCACCTCTGGGCCTTGCAAGCATTTAAAGGTGAAGTTCAAGAAAGAAGGCTGTCAATGTGAAATTCTGGCGCCCTCTGTTGACTTTGCCTGCACTTTGCAACCGAGGGTTGAAGTGTATGGTAGGGGAATTGTTCTGTAGTAAGGTGTCTCATCGGCCAGACAACTTCGACAGAGGTCGGATCGTGCGATGCGCTGGCTTCATCGCTGACAGAGCCCTGGTCGCTTCTTGCTCGCTTCTTGATGTGTGCCTGGTATGGGTGGTGGTGATGGTGGAAGATTTCGGCCATCTTGACGGGCAGGGTGGAGTGAGGGAACGGCACATCGCCAAGTAACGGGAAGGGACAGTACTTTGGAATCTGTGGCACCCAGGCAATGGGCACTCCTCGGGGGGTAGAGTAGACCATGTAGGTGCCTCTTGGATTCGTTGGCACCTTGCTTACGGGGTACTTGGGCGAAGCCATTTGCTCAGGTGATGACTGGGTCGGTGGTGTGCAAAGTTTGGATGAAACCGAACTCTGATTGCCGTGATCATTGCTTCTCTGATCGATGGGGTTTCGGTCGCTTTCCGTAAAGCCCAGTATACTATCGATACTGAACGGACCAGTAAATTTGGACCGCGGCTTATTGACAGCAGCGCCCGACTGTACTCGGCTGTTCTGCTGCTTCTGCTCGGTGGTCTCCCGTTCAGTGCTCCGAGCAATACGCTTGCGGCGCCGTCGGAAGACGCCGTCCGCGAAGGTGTACTCACTGTCCTCGTTGATAGTCCAGTAGTTGTCTTTGCCCCAGGGGCGGGCCGGGTCCCGCAAAATCTTGACGAAGCACTCATTCAGGGACAGGTTGTGGCGAACCGAGTTTCTCCAGCCGGTGTAGGGCCCCCTGAAGAAAGCGAACTTCTTCATCAGGTACTCGTTGATCTCGGCCAAAGTGAGTCTGCCCGCGGGCGAGTCGCGGATGGCCATGGCAATCAGGGCGATGTAGGAGTAGGGTGGCTTCGGGTGGCGGTGGTACGTTGGTTTCCCTTTGCCTGCCTTCGATTCGCAGTCCTTGGCTGTTGGCCCGTTCTCCTGCAGCCGGCAAGCTTCATCCAGCGCAGAAGGATCGTAGTTCAAGGCGGCGGGAGACAAGGGCGAGTCCGAGGCCGAACTGGTCCAAGTCTCAGCCGGGCTGCTGGGTGAGGAGAGATGGTGAATGTCTTCGACATTCATCTTGAGGAAATGTTGATTCCAGCGAGATGACGGAAAACTGTCACGCTAGTGCATCACAAAGACGCAAGTACATCATGCCCAGTTGCTCTCAACTTGAGGACCTCTTAACGGGTGACTGAGACGGTCAGCGACAGTCAAGCTACCCAACCTTCGTAAGCGTCCTATTAAACAAAAATCCTCACCACTTGTCTCAAAAAGCCAACGGTTCGACCGCAGTTACCACTTTGCGGGTGGCAATAACGATGTCGACGGAACTATTCCGAGGGTGGGACGCTTCGTGCTAGTTCCCGATTGCTGAGACAACGCAAAGTCAACCGCCCTCGGTCGGTCTGTCAAATTTATAAGCCTGGTGCCGGCCGACGCAAAGTTGACACAAGTAAAAGGGCCGTACCGTCACCATAATAGGGCGACTCAAGGGGGCGACCGGGTGTTTTATTCTAGTCGGCTGCAATAGGCCCTTTCGGGCTTCGTGCTATTGACTCGTGGGACATCAATCACTCCGAGGTGGCGTGACGGGGGCCAGCGGGAGCGAGGAACGGCACTGTGTTTGCTCGTCACTGGTCCCGGCCATCATGTTTTCAATAGGCCTACACACACTTGGCGAGAAAACAGTGACTGGATGAGGATAAATGAGTTATGACAGTGTATGAGGAAGAGTTAACGGGAGAACGTAGGCACGAAAGATGAAAACAGCTCTATGCAGTGACCAACTTCTAAAGTAACGAACAATGCTGTTGTCAAAAGTCCTGTGGTAGGAGAAATTGGACGCCCTCTGTTTTCACTATCACAAATGTTTCAGAATGTTTCCCCAAAATGAAACTACAATGAAAAAAAAAAAATGATTGTGCACATAATTTGGCTTATCTTTAACTTTTTGCAAATCAGGTAGAACCGATTCAGAAAACGGTAATTTCCCTAGCCCTGGCCAACACAGCAGATAGACTCATAAAAGGGCGACCTGGTTGGCTTGAGGCCCAAAACGCAATCAGACCGTGAACTAACATGTTCATTTAATAGGACCCGGTACTCCAGTCACGTGATCATAACCCTGAATTGAAGTAGCGAGCATATGGTCGCTGCCGCCAAGATAACTCCAAATAGTATTTCATATTTTAGTGCAAATGTCGACACACTGCAACCACTCTTAATTAAGCAAAATTCAGAAATGGCGTCGCTTGATTGCGAGACGAGGGCAAGGTTTAACGTAGTGGTTGGATGGAGGGTGTACAAATGCTGAATGCTGTGCTCCGTTTTATTTGATACGACACGGGAACGCCTATCATTGGATATACGTGTTGCGGGTAGTCAGATCCCATAAATTGGGGGCAAAAAATAATATATTTGTCCCGGCACATTATTCCGATTCCCTGTTTCCAATTAAAAGCGATCCCCTAGGTGTCGACCGCACAAAACCATTTTGACGGTAACACAAGCAGGGGAAATGTTCGCGAATAATCTAAATGACCCCCCCCCAATATCATCCTCTATCCGTACACCCCGAGCTGAAGTGCACCGATGCCAGTGGCTTTTGTAAATTTAGTCCTTTTTTTACTCACTCGATTTTTACTACAATACCCAATTTTAGAAAGTTTGCAAACCGCACGTTTTTCTAGCTTTGTGGAAATGTTTTTGGTTTCACTCTTAAGTTTTATTTACATACTTCATTTAATTAATCTTATTTTAATATCTCTTGCGATCGTGGGTTTTACGTGTTTATGTAACCTTTTCCACTATTCGCGACTAATGCCGAACGGAATGTTAAGTGTTTTGTAATACTTATTCGCTTAATGTATTACCTTTCACCTTTCATTGCTACAACTAGTTGTGTTCTGTGCTCTGCAGTGTTTATTCCAATTATTTTAAACTTGACCCGTTTATTTCATTACATTTTACAATATTAGATTAGCATTCATTAATCGATTTATGTTTCAAATCGAATTAGGGCCCTTATGGGAAGCAGTTTTGTAACTGATAAGGCCACCCTGTACAAATAAAATAGTTATTATGTCAAAGCAAATAAAAATAAATAAGACGTCAAGGACGCCCTCTCACTCAATATAAAACGTTAGGATATTCTTATCATACTATTATCACAACTTTCCAGCTATAAACCCAAACGTCACAACTGTTGAATATGCAAAGTAACAGCTGTATTCACTCGAGCACTCTTACAAATTACAAGACCGAGGCCATTCATTATCTCCACGTCTCATGTATATTTATTTAACATTAATATACAACCATCTGTGATGTCATCATACATCTATACGTGGGAGCACGACACTATATTAAGGTTTCTCTGCGACGAAAACTGGTTGGAAAGATACAGTATAAAACTTGGACTCACGGAAAACGGACTCATCTGTTGTACTGCGCATGACTAAGCGCATGCACAGAGTTATGAGCAGGGACACGCAAATTGGGAGTTCAAATAGGAAAAACAGACCAGGTTACGCGCAAACCAAATGTCAAATAACACTGGTTGTCCACATCTTGCAAATCTGGAAACTCGTATACTTCCTCACAGATAACATCGTGACCATAACTTCAGAAATAAGCCCAACTTTACATCGAGTCTGCCATGCAAGGGAGTAACATCACGGGCAGGAAACTAAATGGGGTTTCAACGATATATATTTCTTGCCAAGGTCGGCGCATTCTGTTAGCGTTTTTCGAAATTACACGCATCCAGTTACGAAACACTGATTAACTCAAGAAATCGGCAATTTTTTTTTGGGGGGGGGTTGTTTTACGAGGTCAGTCCCCTGTGTTAAGCCCCAACGCAATCTCCTCTCATTGAGTGTTTGTGCTAAATAAACACGGTTTTCAGAGAAAAGTGACTAAAAAAAAGAAATCAGTACAAGACTTGTTATGACAAGTTCAATTAAGATATTAACATTATTTGCACATTTTTAAAGGATATCCATATATCTATTTCGCTCGAGTCAATGACCTGACCGGACAATTCTCCACAAAAATACACTCCACAAAAATACACTATAAGTTTAAAATGCAAAAAATAACATACTTGTTTGCATTTGTTTTCTTAAACCCGGTGCAACGTTGACTGGCCGGTACCATTGTGCATATACAGTTCTCACCGAGAGTTGGGGAAAATATATTATTTTAACATGTTCTCCGGCAAAATTATGATACAAGTTATGAACAAGCGTGTAGGCCTATGCCTGTTATGTCTAGTTCATTTGGCAATACCACAGACTATTCTTTAAAATTTGCTTCCCTCAGATTGGTCAAGACCTAGCGAAGGGCGAATCACAGGATACAGGATCGATATAATCCGCTAGACCGACGACAAATAAGCGATCGTCACTTTAAGTGGTGTCCACACACCATATCAAGTACGAAATGATTTGACAACACATCAACAACAGGTTCAAGGCTTGGTCAACGGACTAGCATAAAGTGGGCGTACATCCCTTTTCAACCTCGGCTTCCAGCCATAGCTCTTTGTGGACCTCGGGTTTATTGATTTCTGTTCGGTAAATGTGCTCGTTTTATACGACAGTATACATCGAATTTGATAGCCCTGGGCCCCTTCTCTTCAGCTGTCAAACTGTCTCTGGGACAAGAGAAGATCTGTATGGAAACTCAAGCCGGTTTAAAGCCGAGTGTTGAAAAGGGAGATCCTAAGTAGCTTTGTGTTCTCTTAGCTCCAAAGAGTGAATTCCCCCGACACTCTATTCGAGTGGACGCCACTCCCTCTGACTGAAACTGGGGACAAGACGATGGGAAGTGAAACTTATTTTCCAATTAATAAGGGTTCGCTCTAACATGGATTGGGGTGATTCCTTTTCAACCCAATTCAATTTGAATCTGTGGTGATTTTCGTTCTAAATCGTCGGGCCCCCTAGTTCCACTCTTTGGAAGCGAAAGACGTTACTGCTCGACTGACGTGAACAGCCCGGAATAATCGAGCACTCAAATCTTACCATAGAGGAAGGACACAGTTATTTTGTATTCTTCATGCTTGGTGTACATGTGCACGAATACTTCGGCCCACACAAACTTACATACCAGCGGCACAGCAAGCGGGGGGAGGGCGTGGCCGGTAGCCAGATTATTGCTTAAAAATTCCGAGCTTGAGAACTGTAGAAGGGAGGAGACAAGGGGGAGGGAAAACAAAGAGGAAAATTAAATCGGCGCGGAAACAATCCAATCACTGCTGTTCATGATGATGCATGACGGGAAGGGGGCGTGGCCGACGGGCAGTAAAGGGAGAGGGAACTGGGAGAAAGGGGTCGCTGTCATCGTCAGATTTGACCTCTTTCTTATTTGGTTTGTATATTGGCATTCGCATGCATTTTCGTTTTAATATCCAGCTCTGGGGTTGTCTTTTTGGGGAGCAATCCAAGACATGCTACAAACAACACTGGAGCCCCGCCCCTCTTTCTTAATATCCAGATTCATTTCTACTTCAATTAAGAAGCCGTCATTGAACATTGTGGCTGAGTTCGGGCGGCTTGTTCCCGTATGTTCACGAACAGCTCGATTTGTTGTTCGTGGGTCGGCGGCTCGAACGCCGAGAACGAACAACCGGTTATTACAAGCAACATGCAACATGGAGGCGTCCATGTACGTTATACGAGAGTTAAGGTTTGGATGGGCTGAATTCTTTTCTATATAAACAGGAATATTCATTTCTGTGCTTCGGAAAATAATTAATATTAATTTTGCAAAACTTCCCATTGTCTACATGGTCTATGGCTTTGGAAGCCATCTCTCTACTTTTTGCAGCTGTTCAAAAATCAAACCTCACGAGTTTTTCCGTGTGTTCCTGTAAAACCCTGACGAGGAGGTGGTGTGTGATCCTGTTCCCAGAACAGTGTTCTTGAGTCGTGTTCCCACCGTTCGAGCGCGAGAACAAGAAACCCGTGTCAAAAACAGGCCGCCCGAACTCGACCTATGCGTCCCCCTGAGCATTACCTACCCCAATGATTAAGGCAAACAAGGGGGCGCCACACACACAGTCCAGACATGAGCCATAGCCCGTGTCCGTGAATTACTTGGCTACGATTGGAGATGACAAATGAATATACGGAAGCCGCTTGCTCGTGTCTTCCTTCATTTCTCATATACTCACACGTTATATTCAAGCCGAAGCCAAGTAATTTGGACGCAACACTCAGAGCTCCGACGGCTTACAGTCACACCCAAACTTTTGTACAAAGAATGGCTCACAATGCAACAGTGGTGGGAACACAAGGATGTGTATTTCCTGGCAAATTGCTCAAGCTTCACTTGGTGGCTCAAGACAAAGCACAAATCTGTAATTAACAGTCTTTACTCAGACACCAGTCGCGTATGTATAGATAACCAAAACGCCAGGTCGTCAGGATGTTATGGAAGCCAGACCTCTTTAAATTTGGGGCCGTCCATAAAATGAGTACAATTGGGTTTTGTACACCATGTGCACCTTGCTTGCGCATGGGGGGGGGGCGCAAAACTTGACGAAAGGCTATAATCGTTGCTCAGGACGATATTTATCAAAGGGCTATATAGGGAAGCGAAGTTCGACGTTTTAACAGGGGAAGCTTCTGGGTTCCTCTCTCTCTCGAGACTGGCAATAAAACCGTATTTTACAGGAAAGTACATTGTATTTCCCCAGACAGTTGTAAAAAGAAAAAAGTGCGTTCGTGTAGGGGCGTGCGTCGTCACATTTTGCATATCCATCCGTAGCAGGTCCAAAAACAACGCTGTCAATCCCCAGTTAGGTCTCATCCCTACAATGGCCACCCCCAAATGCGCATGTAAGGGGGGGGGGTTCGGAACCACAGCTTGTGCCGCGCATACGGAGAACAGGTGCGTAAAACGTCGACATTCTGAGTGACGTACTTCACAGACGGCCCCTTTGTGGGCATAGAAAGATCTCGGCCGACATTCAAGCTCTTAGAACAGTGAGATGCACAGGTCTATGAAACCACAAATAATATTTTAAACTTGTGTGCTGAAGTGAAACAGTGATCTGCCCGTTGGAAAGACTTGTAGCAACATACTCAATGTAAAAGAACTCCAGGAAAGAGCTCAAAATGAATTTCTCAATCCGTCCTTCCGATACTTCACCTAATCTTTTGTTTAATCTACAGAAAATCGAAAACCACGGTTTGTTGAGTTAGTTGAACTGCTTCCCATACACGAGATTCTGATAGACAAATACGTACACACAAATAAGTTGAAGTTACATGTACACGTACTTACACAGTGGATTCATCAAACATAGAAATTTAAGGCAACATACACAAGTCACACGTCGTAGCAACACTTGCACAAAGACACATTCAAGTGGGGAAAAGGCATGCGCATGCAAAAACTTATTGCTTGAAAACACAGCACCATGCATGCAATGATTAAAGCAACTGAACTCCATGAAGCGGGCAAACAAAATATCAAAATAAACAAATCATATCCATTTATCACAAATGAAGAATGCATATTCATTACATCGGCCAACGGCTGGAATACTATCTTACGCATCACTTCATATTTACAAAAAATGCTGCAGAGCAGCACTTTCAAAGGTAGTCACGCCAGCTTAAAATGGAAGAATCTAAATGATTAGATTGTCGATTTGATACAACTACCTGCAGTCTGAGGTGAATAAAGCTTAAGTCTAACGAGTGGTGGCGTTGCCAAACTTTACAACCTAATAAGTGGTGGCGCTATTGAACAGAGCCACTACCTCCTATTTCAACTTTTGACAACTTTGTAATCAGAAGTGATTAATGTCGAAGAAATGAATAAAGATTACAAAGTATCGTTTAACAGTTGTGTACACACTGCTTACTGTTTAAATGTCTTCATTACTAACCTGAAATTCCTAACATCCTTTATTTAGAATAATGTGCCTACATAAATGTCATTAAAAACTCCACCTAACTCAATTTGGCATACAAGTTATTTTTTATCATTGAATACAAAATTATATTTTTTTGTAACTGATTTATTTGATTTACATAACCATAAATTCTGATTCCACTCAATTATAGATGAAATGACGAAACTCAAGATGCGATAACAATTAATTTGAAAGGAAGACGTTTCAGCAAACACAAAGCTTCAAAAACTGACATTTCATTAAATTAATATATAAAATCTAATTCTTTAACTTGATTAGCGCATCATAAAATATTTTGTATCTAATGGTAAGTGTATAACAGACAGCAGCACACGATTTGTTGCACACAATTCTGTATAACAAATAGAATTAAAATTTGTGTACACATTATCCAGTATGCTTTGAGTGAACGAAAATCGACTGTCTCTGTCTGGCAAGTTGGCTAATCTTGAAATATACAGTTGATATGTACAGGATCGTCAGGTGTTTTTTAAAAGTGCACCATTCCCTAGGAGAGGAACAGTAACAGATCTCCTGGTAGACAATAACGATGAATTCCAGTAGCATCTGAGGCTTGAAAAGTTCAAATATTAAGAACTCAGAAAAGTGGCGAATTTTGATAAATGGAAAAAAAATGAGTCTTCAATCAGAAAACCAACCTGTAAACAGCTTAAAGACTCGCAAAAGGGACCACTGTTATACTGGTGGCAATACAAAAATCTCTGGAACATCAGGGGGTTTAAAATCATGAGTATTTCGGTTCTGAATCTTGCAAATGACAAGACAGTCAAAAAGAAAATGCCTCCGTTGTGCGTATCTGCTGTCATCCAGCATCTCCAAAACGAGACCAAATCCACGGGGTCCTACACAAAGACGGGAGAGGGTGCCCCCTTGGACTTGCTAGTGACATGGAGGTCAGAGCTCTCGGCGCTTTGAGCTGGCCTGGTGGCACGAATCTTCAAGACTGCAAACCAAGCAAGGTATTAGTACACAGAGTGACAACATCCGTTTCAAGGAAACTTGACAGGTGGATAGCTCACACAAGAGCGCGCGAGGAGCCAGTTCCTGGCAGTAGTATCACTGACAATCATAACAGAATTTATTACTAACGGGATTCAAATTGTCTTCATATTCAGGAATAGAGTACCGAAGAGTGACGTCACTGTGAACAAGAAAGTGCAGTGCAAACGAATGGAGTACGCGCGCATGTTGGTTCACGCGCTGGTTCTCGTGCTAATGCCTTTTACACACTAATTGTGCGTGTGACGTATTCACTTCCGTACTCTATGGTGCAATCACAACTTTGACATTTGACCCAGCATCACAACGTGACCCATAAATAGTTTCCTGTGGTACAGCCTTTGCAATATGATCCTGCATGGCTGCAACTGAATAGAACAATTGCACCTGTTAAGTCACGTGACTTGTATTGCAGAGTGGGTATTCAATATCACCAAACATGCAAAGTGTTTCATAAGTATCATTCAACAAATATGAAGCCGATGGTAGGTACCGTACTCAGACTACTGATGTGCTGGGTACTCTACCTTCACTTGGCTGTATTAGTTGTAACAACACTCAAAACACACGTTGCGATGGGGTTGATATCCACTACAGGTCGCGTGATTTAGAGGGCGCAATGGGTCTATTGTTCGTAAGCGTGACTGCATGCCTTAATTATGCAATGCTTCAACACACACGGCAACACACTTTCCAACTTGTCAACACACTTTTCAACACGCAGTATTGTCATCAGACCATAATCCACGTCACTTCATGGAATAATCTCACAAACACTTGTGCCCTCTTCAAAAACATGTACCTACATGTAGTTCCAAGAAACTGCATGGCCGGGGAGACTGCCTGGCAGAAAGAAATGAACGTGCTGATCCAAAATCAGGCAAGCTGAAGTTGCAAGCGAAATAATTTACATACATGTACATGTAGCGTTTTGGCTGGCAATCTCCATCCGTTGCCATAGGAACCCGAAAACCAAACTCTTATCTCTGTCCTCCCCCCCCCCAAAAAAAAGAGAGCCAAAGAAATGATTGGCCAGACATCATTTTTCACAGGTGACGCAGCGTGCACAGGTAGTCAACCTCTTCCGACAGTGAACATTTTGTACACCTGTGAAAATGACTGGAAAAAATGGATGATTCCTACGCAGAACATGTAGAAAATGATAAGCAGCTTAGCATAACTGCTCTTAAGCCTGTGAAAAGGACACCTTCATGTCCACAGTTTAGCGATTTGTTCGAAGCTAATAGTCTAATTCAGTATTTTAAATATCTCTCTTTCTCAAGCATCCAAACCACAGCAAGTATGTGAACCTGTACCTGGGTATGATCTTTCCATATGTGTGCAATCGCTTGATTTTTGCATCAATCGGTGGATCTTATGGCACGGTTTGTTGCTAGTTCCACCATCAGCCAATTGCCATTTCCTTCTCATTCACAATTGTGGCAGATTGTTTCCAAAAAAGGAATTAAGCTTGGAGATTTCAAGGAGAATCAACCAATCAGGCAGAGTGATCGGGTTGATTGTGCAGATTGACCAATCATGCCTTACATGCACACACTTAAAAAAGTGAGAAAAGAAACTGGAATATTTTACACATGTGCATGTAGTTAAGAATTAAATACACCTGAAACTCTGCTTTACCTTTCAACCTAATGATAAAGAGTACATACATTGAAGTCCACTACATATCAAATGAATAACCGTTACATGTAACCTCTGTTTCCCCTGGTTGAAAGAATAGCTGGGAACCAAACAATTTCACAAACAATTCAAAAAGAGAAAAACTTAAATTGGTTATGCCAAAGTGGGATGAACTAAAAACAGAAAATAACTGCGGCGTACAAAGCTTAAAAAGAACAGCGGGAGACGAACAAATTAAAACAGGTTGAGAAGGCACTGCCACGGAGGGTACTAGTTTTCAAGGCACAATAGCAAAGAAAATTTTTTTTTTAATATAAATTTCTAAACTTGTAGGTTGTAACTGTGCAAATTGTTTGGGGGGGGCACTCCGATTGAATCATGCCACACTATTTTGCTCTCTGTGGATCAAACTAGTACATGTATAAGAAACTCACCATCAGCTATCCGACATTAAGGAGAATGATGGAAAGAGCATAGAGAGGGGTGAAAAATCAACATCTATGAAAACTGCTTGAAAAAAATGACATTACTTTTTTTAATGCTACATGAGTGATTTGTAAAGAGTGAATGATGTATTTCGTCAGACTTTTTCCCACCACGTACATGTAGAAAAGTCCATGTGCCATGTCCCCTTCGGCCTGTAAAATAAACGGATGTTTTTGGGACAGCGGAACTGAACTAAACATGGGCGGGCTACGGTAATGGCACTCAACTGTCCTCTGGAAGGAATATATCACAGTTCAGATCCATTTTATATTCACAGGCAGCTTCTTTCTTAACACACCCCCGGAGGTTTGTGCATCTTGACCTACAAATGATGCTTCAAAGTCGCCAGAGAGGTCCGACTCATACATGTGTTTGACATTAAAAGTGTAGGATATGAGTAAACATGGGAACTACCGGCATATGAAGTGGGTTTCTTTCACTCTTTAAAAAACCTGATTCTGACAACCTCTCGGCTAGGGGTGGCATTTCCACTGGCCTCTCGCATTGACATGTACATGTACTTAAGGAAGAAGATGATGGCTGAAACACCGACAGAAAATACAAAGCCACTTGCCATATTTGGAGGTAAGCAGAGTGGCCGTTTTGTTTTGTCAGTTCAATACATCTATAGAGGAACAAGCTTGAACTAATTTCCCTACAGCACAGCTTTGATACTTTGTTATCTGATTTTCCTAAAACAGCCAGCAATCAAAATCCATAAAAAAATTTTCATTAGTCAAGAAATAATAAAAAGAAATTATGAAAACAAAAAGAATTTTAAAATATTTGTGCAAACATCAAAGTCAGCAATTAATTAGTCACTTTCTTCTCTCCCAAACAGAGAAACAAAAAAAATTTTGTCGCTATGTTTTGTCAAACACAACCAGTCACGTTTTTAATTCACATGCACTCCAACCACACTCACATGCAGACTAACACAAAGCAAATAACATCCATGCATGCCAGACTGGACACTTGTGTGCCAGACACTCCATAGAGGGCGCCACTGAGAACAATCCACTCAGACTGCAGCGGCATCAGAACACTGCGAGTAAATTTCCAATTTTTGAGCAGGGCGCTGGGATGGCAGAATACCAACAAAGCGACGCTTAAAAGTGAAAGCTAAGAGCATAAAAAGTGAGTTGAATCAATTGTGAGCAGGTTCCATTAAGGAACAATGGGCCATCTTCGATCAGCTTCGATTAGTAAAACCACTGGTTGATTTTTCCTGGTACCCAGCATATAATCTATGCACAGGTCACCAAGCACAAATGTCCAGAGACTGAAAAAATGGGCACTGACCAACATTGGGCCTAGCCTGCAGGTGGATACTTTTCTGACGAACCTTACATCTGTGCTCTAGTATACAACTAGAACATAGTCTGAGGGTTGACATTTGACATTTTGCTCCCCAAGGGACTGGAAGTTGATGAACTTGCTCCTGAGGCAGAGCCGAAGGAATGAGGTTTTCCAAGTCCAATAAATGTACATGTATCTAGGCGAGCTAGCAAATCATATAGCAAGAATCCACAGCAAATAAACCGTCTTATATTCGTTTTACCATACCTCAGGAATATTCAGTTGCCATTAAAATTTCAGTGGAAAGGGAAAGTTGGGCTTCGTTTGTTCATGTGCGGTATGCATATAGCGTTGCAAGGGCTACGCTCGTGCACGTACATGTACACTTAACCCATGTAACGGTTGATAGTTTGGTTCTGGCACATATTTGACTTGCGCGAAGATTCTTGAAGGTGTGCTTGGTAAACAGTAAAAATAGTGACTTGCACGTGATAGTGAACGGACCAATGAGAGTTTGGCTCTTGGTCATGAATATGTAAGAGATATGGTAATATCAAACTTCTAACATCTCACACTACGGTCAGTGGTCATCATCACTGCAACTTGAACTCCTGGCTCCCTTCTTACGTTTTGATATGTGGGACTATTGGTAACCAGCAATGTAACTATCTCTGGTGGACAAGTCAAGCAACTGTTGACTAGCTTGCATTTGAGTTAATAGGCCAATGTACTGATGACCTCATACTCTGCGCCCATGAGTGCTTTATTATGGGAGCCAGATGGGGGCGCACCATGGGAGAGAATCCAGGAAGGCAAAGCTTAATGTCATCATTCCACGAGCCCTACTGAACTATGGCACAGTTTGTGAATAACGTTGCCCTGTTCTAGGACGACAGCAACCATAAAAAGTGCACCCTCTATTGGCATCAAGCACACAAACACATTCAACAAAACTGTCTCTGTTGGTCTTCTTACCATATCCGAGGCCTTGCAAGAAGAGGCGGAAGGATTCGCACAATTTGGCCGGCTGCTCCTCAAGGATCATGCCCCCGCAGTCTGACATTTTGATCCATGTGGAGTTCTCAGGGTCCAGTCTGGCATTCATCTCAACCTAAACAAAGGAGGGAGGGTATGGATTAAGAGGAAAGGGAACTTACCTGGACCCTCCGAAACCTTCCACAGTCGATAAACCAATGGCACATTCTTTATGCTTACGCTTTTAGGGGGAACCAATCCCTGCATAAAGTACTGGAAGAGCTGGACTGTGCCTTGCCAAATCCCACACAATGCCTTCTAATAGATTTTGAAGGATCTGGTAGGTTGAATATTAACCACTTGCCTCCGGGTTTCCGGAACTGGGCACCTTGGGTTTGTACGCATAGCCAGGGGAACCAAAATTGGACAAAGGGCTGGGCCTTGTAACAACTTGGAACAAAGGCGAACCTGCTGGGATTTGCCATAATTTTTCAGTAGGCAGTAGTAGAGGTAATCCGTCGTTGCTTTGAAATGGTGTACCACTGCTTGTGGTATTCAGTGCCAGCGGATTATCAGTGGGGACAAAAGCGCTCCAGTGATGAGTGATAAAGTACCGCTGCACGCTAATCCAGCTGCATTTTAAAAGACGCCACTGGCATTCAGCAATGCACTGGGCCAATTTTGGGAACAAAGCAAATTACGCAACACCGCACAATCTGGGCTCTCTTCACTAGGTGACAGGCCTGGCTGAAATACTCAGGCGTCAATGGAGGTTGCCTGTCAGATTAGAGCAGCCACCAGCCACCAGACAGTCATTGGTAAGGGGGTAAACGTCTAGTGAAAGAAGTTATGAATCTGTGAACAATTTTGAGAGAGGAAAATCTTGAAAATCCCCTGGGAACTCATCCCGCACACGCAAATTCCACTTGGCAGGAAGTGGTTAATGCATCATCACTTGCTTTGGGCAAAAAATTTACATGTACTTTGACCTGACTGCAGAGGGTCCAAATGAAGACTGGTTAAAAATCACCACAAGCTGAAGGTATGGTTCCCCCTAACAAACATCACAGCCGTCTGGGTTTTTTTTTTTGTTCTCCTCTTTCAATGCAAGAAGCCCTTCAACCGAGGGGCACCACCTACTGTGTCATTGAGGTGAGGCGAGTTGCTCCCACCAATCAGCATGATAGCCCCCTTCAGTGTCCGCGTGGCCTTCTTCTTCACTGGATCCAACTCCCTCTTGATCTTCAGATCTGTCCGTCTGAAATGCCACAAGAATTTGGCAATGTTTTTGGTTAAGAGAAAAAAAAGAAACACGCACTCAAGTTTACAAGGAGCAGTGGAGCAGCCATGAAAGACCCTGGGGTGACTTGGGACAGCCGGTTCATTGGCCAAGAGAGGTCAGGTCAGGGTTGCAGAATGAGCAATATCTGGGCCACAATTCAGTGTACCATCTCTTCCCTCTTGTGACCCCAGTGGGGACCCACCCCAAGAGAAACTGCACTGCCAAGCACAAGCAAGCGAACAGGGAAGCTTCCTTTGTGATCTGAGATATTTTTCGCATCTAAAACACGAGAGAAACTCAACTTCGATCAATTCCATGGCCCTGCATAAAGACCAAGAAGAGTTGGCATTACCAAAATCGGGACCTATTTGACAACCTGTAAGGGAAATCTTCAATGAACATGCACTCGGTGGAAATGAGCCAGAAGTAGCCAGAAACTTCCGAGTTAAAAGCGACCTTTAAGTGTCAACGATGCAGTGATAGAGATCGACACATATCACCAAATATGGTCACAACTTTTTTCTCAATGGGCCAACTTGGCAAAGATTTTTTTGTAATCCTCACCCCAGGCATAAACCATAAGCCTGTAAACTCCGATTGGCTAGATCCCAATCACTGCCAAGTTAAAATTTTTGAAAGATCAGTCACCCCAAGGAGGCCATGTGGTCTCTATCAGACAGACATGTGCTGACTGGCGGCTGTTTGGGTTGTGACCTGGTATTACTTGTACTTCCGCAGCAGAACAGTAGAATTGGTTAGAGGGGACCTCAGGGATGCATTAGCTACCACAAAACAGTCATACAGGTTCAGGCATGACGGGAAACTGACCCGGTGATCAGAATCTCCAAGTGGAGAAAACGGTCTTTGTTTTGGGGCGTGGCTACCGCGAGGGTTAAAGAATCTTGCACTATGTGGATCATTAGTAACTCTCCATAACTGTCAACTCTTCCACCTAAATAATTTCCATTTTCATCAGGATAACAAACACTCAGTTTACTCTTTTTAATAAAACCAACATGTAAGTACTGAAAAAAAATGGCCTCACAACTGATTTCCACAGATCAGGTTGCATATTACGTAGGTGGCAGTTAATATTTCAAGAATAACATTATGCACAGGATCGGGTTACCTGATGTACGAGTCGATAAATAGAGACAGATTGTAAGGATTGACACTCTTTGCCAGGTTTTCCCGGAAGACTGTCACCAGGTCATGATTACTCTCCATTGTTTTCTGCCGAGAACAAAACAAGGTGAACAGTAGTCACACAAACACTGCACAGGAAATCTTGTTTGTCTTTGCACTGAGTGAGTGGAAATCAATGCTTTTTGCTTGGAAACTTTGAGAAAGTTTTTGTCAAACTAATTAATAATTAGACATGGCTATACATCTCTAAAAGTGAAATGAGTTGCTCTGTCAAAACAAAGCCAATCAGAAGTAGAGCATATAGTGATTACGATCAGTGAATTTGTAAAGAAATTGGTAGAATACTGAATACTGAGAATATTGATGCTTTGGGTCATGCCCATGCATAGATTCACTTCAGTTACCTTTCCAAAGTAGTGCCAGAGAAGATACTCTTGGCTGTAGGAAGTCATTCCCTTGCCGCGAAGATAAAATGAGGAAAGCTGTCCAGGCAAGCACAGAAAAGACCAAAAAAAAATGATCAACCACACTGACAATCCAATGTAGATCTGATGTATTCCTGAAACTGCTGGTAACAATTGCCTACGATTGGCTAGCCAGTAAACAAAGCCCTGCCACAGCAATCTCATTGGTCAGTTCAAATCCTTCTACCTTTTGTTGGCCCCATTCCCCCCATGTGGCTGGTTTGGAGGTGCAGTTGACGAGTACCAGTCCCTCAACCAACTGAGGATGTGCCAACTGAAATAAAAGCAAAAAAGAACGCAATGATGCAGCACTGTGAATACAAGTACATCAAGTGAATCACTAAAATACAAATTTGAGACCATTTTGGCAACCAACAAGACGAACAGGAAGTTTAGAATATAAAGGCTGAATAAATTATGCTTTCCGAGTCCATATGGGCTTGATCGAATAGGCCCCAGATGCAAAACAGACCACTGATTTCTTCAAGTGCCCTGGCCAGTGTGCGCATGTGTCCTTGATCAATATATTGATCACACAGATCAATGCCCAGAACTGAGACACTGCCTTCATTATTACACAGCATGTGGATGTTTTGCCGCACAAATTGGATGTACTTCTGAGCTTTCTTCTCTTACTTTTAGTGGGGGGAGGGTTCATCATTTAATCTGAAATCTTTATTCTCTGACAAACGCTCATAAGAACCAAGGATGAATCTGCCTTCTGCCCAAGTTCTTACCTCAAATCTCGCCAGAATGTTCGCTCCTGCTCCAACCCCGAAGCCAATGAACTTTTTTAACCTGTTTTGAAATGGAAAATTGTTATTGGTGAGAATCTATCAATTATCTAGGCTTTACAACTTGTTACCAAAAAAGTAAATACCTCCAGCATGTCAAGAATCCATTTTGCCAGTAAAAGTTGACATTTACCCAAACACCTGAGGTCTAGAATAAACCAGAGTCAGATTCTGGATGAGCCAGAAATGACCTAGTAAAATGTAATTCATTCACAAAATTATTCAAAAAATTGAAGAGAATTAGGGCCATAAGTCGACTGGAATCTACAAGAGAAAATTTAACTTCAAGTACAAAGTCAAACATTTCTGAAATAAACATTTTGCATTTTTCTTCAAGTAATTTGTGTTCCAAAAGTCCAGAGGTACCAACACTTTGCAATCCAACGGATGCTGCTCACTTTATGTTTCAGTCATGAGTGGGTCATGGTATGGATTCTGCATTAAGAGCAAATGATTGGTCCAGACAAGATGGGGTCACAGGAGATATTCATTTCTGCCCTTTCTCAGAGGGTATGATTTTTTTACAAATACACATACATATGGGCTACTACACAGGAAAAAAGATTTCCTCTGGGGGAGATTGTTCACAGTTCACCTTAAATTTAATGCTTCTGTTGTTTTTGTTGTTTTAGGTGCGTTCTAAATTATTTGATTTTTCTAAAGTTTCATTTTTTTAAAACTATTCCCAAGGCGCCTCCCAAAGTATTTGCAGAACTTTAGTATAGTCAATTGTTCTGTCAGTGGACATCAAAGAGATACTATAAGCAGAATTACATGTAGATTTACACTAGTGACTCTAAGCAAAAAGCGGCTGAAAATTCATCATAACCAGTATCAATCCAGTAACATTTTAGCAAGTAACCTCTTTTTTGGCTAAATAAATACTATAATTTGTGCTCAGCAAATTTGTAATCCAAGGCCGTGTCAGAATCACTTGGTCGTGACTTGAAATTGTGTACAATTTAATGGTTGTGGCTGCATGCACTTCCCCTAGATCTGTGCCTAATTTCAAGCCACAGCCAAGTGATTCATACATGGCTTAAGCTTTTCAATAATCGCCCAAGGTTGGAGAACTGTATCCTGAACTCACCCAAAGTGCTTCACCACCGACATCAGCATCTCGCCGAGTGTGTCCATATCTGGATACGGTTTGCTGTGAAATGTCACAGATGATTCATACATGTAAATCTTGTATAATGATTGAAGTATGCTTACATGTACATGTATTTCATCTGCTTGAAATGTTATACACTTACATGACTTACACAGATGTACCAATGTAGTACAGGGATATGCATGAGAAATTTGGAATTTGTTTTGGGGACATGTCCTGACATGCATGTGGGTAATTCCAGAAATTAGAGGTCCATTTTTTGTGCATCCTTGTAACATCTGACATATGATTTTTGTAAGTTCGAAACACATTTTCTAATTTCATGAGTGGTGAATTAAAATTACCTGCCAAATAAATAGTAATACATGTAAATGTAGCTTGAAATCAATTTTGGTGATATTTCCATGTCAAGTAACAAAGGTCAGATGTAACAGGGACACAAAAATGTCACACTTTTGGACCCCTAATTTGTGGAATTACCCATGAACAAATTGAATGCAATTTCATCCATGTACAGTTGCTACTTTTTGCATAGAAAGGAAAGCAAACAAGGAAGATTTATCACACACAAAAAGGCCGACAAAACAATTTTACAACATAAAATCAATGTACCGTAACCCTACCTCTAAACCTGCAGAAATACTTTGTATGAGGAAGACATCCTAAATAATCACTCAGCTTTCATTAAGAGTGATATGGCTAGTAATACATGTATAAATGCCTCCACAAGAGAGGAGTGCACAAGTGTCTCATTGGGTCTCTAACTCCAATCTTCCTGAACCCTTCAAATTCCAACCAGATCTCTGCAAACTATTCTCATGCACAATATGACATGTACATGTTCATGTATATTCTAAATACAGCATTGCCATCATTATTTTGAGCATTTCATGTTCTAACTTGCTGATTTTAACGCCAGTACATGTACATGTACAAAACACGATCCACTGACTAACACACATGTACAGTGTTAGATATTGACAGACAAAATGTATATTCCTCACACAACAGCCCATGGGACTTTGGATAATTGTAACGTAATGCAAGCTTGAACACCCTAACTTGGCCAATTGGCAGTATACAGTGGATGGAATTATAAATGAGGCATACATGTACATCGTCTGTTCTCGTATCGATTTCAAACGAAACCGATCCAAGTCGATGAGCACATCTTCCCCCCACCCCCCGGAGCTCGCCAACCTTTATGGCTCCTTGTGAATACCCTCGTCTCCCGTTTCCCCGCTTCCATTGTGCACTATTCGTGGGATGCCTGTCACCCAAGGCCTTGTCTGAGTATTCACGACCAAAAACGGGACAAAAGCCAGCATCCAGGAACTGGATATTTGCTACCCCTAGTCATTCCTGAGGGGGCATTATGACAATTCTCACGAGTGCAGTCCACTGCTCGAGCACGGCACAATCAGTTCCAGAGAAATCAAACAAAGCACTTTCAGTCCTTGTTTTTAAGGAAATGAGATTTTGTAACCTCCAGGGATATTTACAGCCAGACAGACTGAAAAACCGCTATTTGATAAAAAATGAAAAAAATTACATCCCGTTGGGTTTTTTACATGTACGAGTACTGTCCAATGAATGAAGTATTGGCAAGAATGCACATAGCCCCCCTAAATGGCTCAGCACATTAGCTTGCAGATCCATGCACGTCATGCTGCCTTCTCTCAGTGATTTAATTTTCAATCCTTCTGCTGACGGCCAAATAATACGTCGAAGACAGATTCAATAATGCCGGGGGGGGGTTCAGACATACGTGAACTCAGACTGTTTACATTTGTGTGAATTTGTAAAGTGAGCCTGACAGTGGAAACTTGTGCCGCACTCATAATGTTGAATGTTGCTCTTGATATTTTGCCTGCGACACAAATCGCATCTTATCGAATTATGTACATCATACATTGTACATGCACGTAGTGCCTAGCTCTTCACTTTCTTGTTGTTCTCTAGAATTCTCACTTTACATTTACAACCTGAGGATTACAAGTATGGATACTTCATAAAAACATGAAGTCAGGATAATGTGTGTTCAGCTCAGAGGGTAATTTACAATAATTCAAGAACACAAACATGACGAAAGGAGCACTTCACAATAGGGTGCACGTCCCCCAAAGATTTATCCACAAAAGGGTCTATTTCTGCCATGTCGGTTGACACTGATAACTACACATACACGTATGTACGACAAGCTCTGTTGGCTACAGCACCTTAAAGAAAGGAGATATCCAGTGAGTGAGATCGATAAGAATCAACCAAATGAGTTCACAAAAAAAACCTAATATTTTTTGAGGTAGTTGCAGAGGAAATCAATTAACTCGGATAGGCCAAAACATGCAAAATTGTGGAGTTGGGCTTTTTTTTTCTTAACGAGGTATTCAACTGTATGATGCACTCGCTGTTTATAATTCAAGGTAATAAAAGCAGATGAAGTAAGAAACTAAAAGGATCAGAGCAAGACAATGAGAGAGAGTGACCAAACAACAGGACCTACCCCTCTGGCAGCTGATGCGCCCCTTGTTCCTGGCCTGGCGCATTGACGTGATAGACGCAGCACTGCTTCAAGATGGGCGTCATGTCAGGGAAGTTGAAGAATCCTTGAAAGCATGTCACGTCTGAAACCAAACCCACAAAAACTTCACAAAACGGATTTCAGGGCAAAAATCTACCAAGTTCATTCCCAATAATGAATAGATTTTTGTTCATTCAATGTGCTGGATGCATTTGTCTTATAGACTTCTGCATGAGACACTTTCAGAAGGTACATACATGTACTAAAATTTAAACCTCGGAAAGCTCAGCCCCCCCGACAAGGGCACCGTATAGCAGGGCCCTACATGTATTTTTCAGAAGCCATTTGGGGCTAAAAGCAGGGTGAGAGCTCCTGTTAGAAGTTAGGACATCTTGATCTTACAGCACATGTACATGTACATGTATTTGGCAAAAATGTAACCAACACCCAAATCCGCTGTTTTGCAGCATATACAGTATTACATTGATATACGATATTGTATACATGTATAAAGTACATGTACATGAAATATCCATCTGATTTAGACATACATGTACGTACCCTTGTACAGGTATCTTTCAAATGACTTTGGGCTTTAACTTCAGGCAAAAATGCCGACTTTCAGAAAGTCACGATGAGACAAACACCTACAGGTACATGTACATGTATACACAGGTATTTTGTTCTACTCACGATTAAGCCCAATGTCGTGGTATGTGATAATAGCTGGCTTGGTCTTGTCACCCTGTACGGCAACCAGCATGATACCATTGTCGTCTGGAACGTAAACAAGCTGTTGATAGAAGACACAAATACCAGTATGTAACATTTCAGCAGTGTCCTCAACCCCTGCATCCTCAACCTTGACATGCCTGACTATGTAACAGTGAATAATTCACAAATTTTCTTGCAGTTGAAAATGCTAATTGAAATTAACATTTTCAACTTCAGGAAAATTGAAGTCCAAGACATGGAACTTGAAGGTGTTGAGCCACTAATTATTTTGCAAGGCATGTACATGTAAAAGTGTGTGAGTACACGTTAAGTAACCTTTTCCTGCCTTTATCATCTACAATATCCATCTTCCATAGCACATGCGTACGTACATGTGCACAGGTACATGTGACCGCACTGTCATATTTTGAGAGCACAAGCCAAGTTTGAAGCCACAATCACAAAATGAATCCATTACCTATTGCACGTGAAATATGATCTGTATACATATATGTCTCACAGAGCATTGCGAGAATGAACAAAATCAACGGTTCACTTCAAAAGGATACTCCACATACATATGTAACGTATGCACACATGTACATGTATTTCATACATGTACGACGGTGCAACGTGACCAATAATGCCCTCTCCTGTTCTCACAGAATACATGTAGCTTAAGTTTTAGCTATGTTTTTTAACAAAACACTTTTTATGCGGAACTGGAGCAATTTATTCGGCGACCACTGTAAACACAATATGGCAGCAGAGGCAACGGACAACTGTAAACTCTGCATGGCTTGAGTTGTTAAGTACTGTTCTCATGATGCCCACCTCATATGGGACTGTCTTCTCCCCATCCTCTTTAAGCAGAGGACTCTTGTTGGTGTCCTCAAAGCCGTCAAAGTTCCTGGCTTTGGCGTCGGTCACCTCTACCTTAAAGAGCTCCATGGCAGCTGGCACGGCTGGCTGGTCAGAGTCCAGCCTCTGGTAGGTGTCCTGGGGGACCTCGGCCTGGACATGGGTCAGGTTGACCTCCCCTTCCTCGGGCTCTGAGCCGGCCAGCTTGTGGTAGGACATCTTGTATTGGATGGAGGACGTGGCGCCTACTTTGTGTCGTGGACTGAAAGGGAAAAGACCAGTACAAGACGGTTACTGGACTGATTGCATACAGGTACATGTACATAATGAGTTAACATAGGGACATGAGAAAATCCAAAACCGTAAACTTAACAAATAATAAAAACATCCATCTTTTAGATCTTAGGGTACAACATCACAAGAAATGTACACATGAACCCATGTTCAACCACAACAGCATAAAACTGCTAGTATGCATTACGTAAAGGCAGTACTATGTACATGTACAGTGTACATGTGTACATGTATACCAATGCATGTGCTGTTCGGTTCCTTCACATACATGTAGACAAATTTTTGCAGTAATCACTACAGCTACCCAAATATTTGCGAATTAAATTTGAATAGAATCAGCAGCCGATTTCACAAAACGTGGTGTAACTCTGAAACATACATGTACCTTCTGCCACAAATTTATAACATACATGTAGCTGTGCAATATGCTTACATTCATTTTCATGAAAAGTTGCGTACGTGCACCACGTTTTAATAATATTAAAGTTCTCGGATGGGCAGATGGGGACAAAAACGGCTTTTACGATGGCTTTCTTTTCCAATATAACAGCAGTCATCAAACAGAATAGTTTTCCTCTATTCTTCGTCTGAACCGGACAAAAAGTTTTCTCACAGCCAAACAAGTTTATTATTACCTTTTGGAACAAAGTTGTCCGTTTCTCGTATAATCCTTTAAGTTCAGCAATGATGAGGCTTAACCGAACCTGACAACCTAGTCAAATCGTTCGTTTTTGCTTCATTTTGGCACAACTTACGTCACCTAAAATGACTGCGTAAGTTACGCCAAAGTTTGTTGCGTAAGTCAAGGACTTATGCAGTGTGTAAGTTTCATGAAATTGGTCTTAATTTGTTGCGCAATTTACGCAATAACATGTGGTGTTAGTGGAGTTACGCCATTGCGTAAAGTTTTGTGAAATCAGCTGCTGGTACACTGAGTTCTTTAAATTCACGTGAACATAAAAATTTCTCCATACTCCATACTACAAACACTGTTGCTATACCTCGTGATTCGGGGCAAGCTCTTGCTTAGTTACATAAGAGACGGATTGCAACAGTACACTGTTCTCAATGGATAAGAAAGGCACAAAGGAGCCAGTCCATTCCAGAGACGGTAGTCGCTATGCAAAAGCTTGCCCTGAATCACGAGGTACAGCAACGGTGTCTTTAGTCTGGGGAATTCAAATTGCTACATTTATGTGAAATCTCGTAACTCAGTGTACCAGATTTTATTCAAATTAAACTCGCAAATGTATCTCTAAATGTAAGCCTACATGTATTTATTTGTACATGTACTAGTATGCACATGTTCTTCCCACAATTTGTAGTACAAGTTCATGACATTCTGTAATTTTTCATTCAAATCCTCCCTAAATTAAAATCTATTGGTATTTGGTACAACATCATAGAAACTCCTATAAAAACTGTGCTGCAGGAAAACAAAGTGACTATTCAACATCTTGATCCATGCAAACAGAACACGCAATAAATATTCAACCATCTTGATCCATGCAACCATCAATGTACTCAACTGCATCCTGCACGCAATGTGTTTGTAGAATGGGAAGAGAACTACAAGTACATGTCACCGGCCACGCTTGCAGAAATCACAGACCATGCCAAACAATCCTCCTCATGATGATTGCAGAAGAGATTCCCCGCACGCACACAGCCCTAGACGGGGGCCGACACGACATCCGCAGTCCACTGACAAACTGTGCGTGTGCCCCACACCTTGCTCTGTACAGACACAGACAGAGCGTTTGATCTCTTCCCCAACTCTCCTGTCCCGCACTCAGGCCACAAATTTGTGTGATACGCTGCCCCGCAAGGCGTATACTAATCGGATGAAATGAGCACCCCGGACGTGTTAATTTAATCGGCACAACGGGGGAGGAAGAGCTGCACCCAGCACTGCAATCAAGGCTTCTAGCAATGTAAATGTCCTGCCTGCATAATACAAATACATGCCCACATAGATGCACAAAGTACTTACAATGTATATGTATGTACTCAGCTGAAGGGCAGTTGAAACGTATATATGTACAATGTACATGTACATACAGTAGAGGTTGTTTATTGCAGTGCAGTCAAATTAAAGGGGGGACACAACTTTTTTGTTCAAACTTAAACTCCCTTGACATTTTTTATTTAGGAACCTTCCATAATGCAAGGTGTGTGCACCAGTGGCACATTCCTTGTACTATTCGCTTCCACTGGGCATTTACATGTACATGTACATGTTGCCCATCCAGCATGTCCAGCAAATAGCTGGGTTCAAGCTTTCTCAATATTGCCCAATCTTCCTCTAAGTAGATTTTGAAGGATCTTGAAGGGTACTACCAGACAGAGTCAACAGCGTCCCTGAAAAGTGTGCTTTCTCCATCCAAATTGCCTGATTATTTGCCAAGTCCTTGTTTTACCATTGGAATGAGGGTTGCAGTTAAAAGCCTTCCAGATTATCATGCAAATGAACAATTGCAAAGCCGTGAGCAAAACAGTGATATCAAATTGCATACAATTCAGTGTACATTGTAATTACAGCCAGTCACAAGCGCAAAAAAGATGCCTGATTTTTTGTTTGCTTCTTTTTTACTTTTATTTTAAGACAGCAATCACATACACACAGTATAAGGTAGGTTCCATCATGAACAAACTGTTACAGAGAGCCATCACTAGCCACTCAAATGACTCCATCAAGCCGTTTTAAGGATGTGACTCGAGTTGAGTCGATGGATTAGTAGGGTCAGATTGAGACATGTGAGCTACAAAACTGAACATTAATACCTGTAATTTGATCGGAAAGTCCTTAACTGTAACACCGAACAACACCAGCAGGTGTCAGCAAATATTGACACTGTGCTCAGTGCTCAGTTTCAGGGTGAAGTGCACTAATTTGAGTGAAAATTTCTGCTGCGCTCATTAGCATAAAAAGTGCCCCCACGGTTTCTTTTGAAATGGGAGATTGTAAACAATGCAAACTTGCAAAAACTGGAGGGATAATGATTATAATAATAGCAAAGCACTTATCGGGTGTAAGGCACTCTTAATCTGTAAAATATTCAAAGGCGTTGGTCTAAGGTGGAAAACAAAAACTCAATTTGGTGTTCATGATGAAAAAGCTAGTGAGTCAAAAAAATGTTTTGAGATGCTGCTGAAAATGTTTGATGTCATGTTCTTGTCGCAAACGATCAGGGAGCGAGTTCTACAAGCAAGGTGCAATGCTGGAAAAAGCTCCATCTCCATAACTGGTCAGCCGCGTCCGGGGAATAACAAGGGTATTGCTTATTGACCTCAGACCTTAGGGATTGTGTAAATATGGGCCAGGATCAACTCCCTGGGTTTTGGGGCTCCCATTTGAGGGCAAATTGATAAAATTACGGATGGAAAAACGATCCTCAGTGTCCGGGATAAAACGATGCCAATCAAAAAATGGCTGTGAGTAGGCTTGGGAATTATCACTTTACAAGGGGTCAGTTTGTTTGGCGTATATAATTAAAAATGTAATTGGCTAGTCCACCAAACACTGGAAAGACTAGGGTAAAGACAATAATTTATGTTTTGTTTGAGAAAATTCAGTAATGTCAGCTTGCAAGTGAAGCTGTGTCTGAATCACTTGGCTGCAGCTTGAAATTGCACATGACTCAATGGGAACCAGCCACAGCCACTACCACAGACTTGTCATGCTTGTTTGTAATTGCTAGCCACAGCCAGTTAATTTGGACATGGCCTTATCAAGCCCTGAACTTTGTTTTTGCACTGTTTTCAATGGGGCTGGCCTTTTAGTTCACGGCATCCCTCAGCAAGCAGGAGCTGAAAACGAGATCATGGGTCCACTCAGTGCAGAGGAATTATGGAAGTTACCGGTAAATACATGTAAAAGGGAGGACATGCTCATTTACCAACTACTTTCACAGGAGGGCGCTACATGAAAAGAAGGGTTCTTTTGGCAAGCAGTATAACAAAATACCAAATATCAAAACCACATAACTTTGTGAACGTACATTGTAAAAAGTCAGGAAGTTCTTAAATTTTTTAATTTAATGTACTCAACTAAATTACTCTTCTCGTTCCAAGATAACTTTGCAACAAGTCAATTCACATCCACACATACATGTACTGGTACATGTACAGTACTGCAAATATTTTTATAAGAAGGAAACTTACATGTAGCACATCAAGCAATTGTACATGTACACGTTAATACTACCAAGAATGGCAAGACTATTGGTGGAGTGGTATAAGAAACATAGCCAAAATGGAGAAAATGTAGTGAAGCAGAGACAGGGACCGGTACATGTACATATACATACATGTAGTCATGTATAACCTACATGTGTTCCTTCCGCCATGCCTACATGTACAACTGTACCATGGAAGACTTCTGCATGCCAGATGCAGAAGTTAACTTGATCGCCGTGTGTGTGCACACTGTGCACGTCTGTTTGATTGCTTCATCAAACAATGGGTACTTCATTGTTAATTACGGTAAAGTGTCTTCAACAGAAGCATTTAATGTGAAAATTCCAACTGATTTACATGCACAGCGGTTTCCCTGAACTCAAGAAAAGACACATTTTTTCACAATACACAGGTACAAATGTAGCTGTGCACATTTTAAATACGGGTACCATTAATTAAGTTTTGAAGAAATAAGATGGAAATTTAAAGATTTTGATATCTTGGCTAAATCTCACAATAACAACATCGAGTACATTCTCACAAAATCTTGTTTGGCAGTCTGGCAGCCATGCATTCAGAATTTCAATCCAATTGCTTCCAGGAACCTTCACCCACATGTAGGACTAATGTGATTTGAAGCATTTATACCAGAATGTGAAGTACATGTACATGAACCTGTGTGCATTAAAGTACACAAGTAATCAGATGAAATGCAACCGGCAGAGATCCAAGGCTAGAAGATGGATAATTTTATTACACTAATTCTGTGCATATCTGGCTGTGTTTCATCATCGATGAATGTTTCCATAAGGTGTGCAGGTATACATGTAAATGGCTTCATGGAGTATCACTTCTGGATGCGCAATCAATGTATACTGCTGATTGGTACCGGTACCTACATGTATGTACGTGTTAACTTGATCACATACCGGTACAGCGTACATACATGTACATGTACATTGGTATGACACCGTAAAGGGGAGGGGGAAGGGAGTAATAAATAAGCAGTCTCCATGTACATGTACAATGCATTTTTATGGCCCTTCCAACAAGCATACAAATATGTCAAAACAAAATGTGGGACTACCTGTAGTTCATGACAAAACCATACAGTGTACTCACAGAGTGCTGTAGGTGGAAGTTTATTTTGAAAGGGGAAAGTGCCAGAACAGCTGAACCTACATGTATGTACATGTACATGTATCGTACGATTGATCTCACGGTTCCATCAATCAAGCCCAACCCTGGTGTGCTATCACATGCATAATCTGACCATGATGATAAGTGAAGTACATTGTACCCGTCTCATAATGTTGTTCATGTTGGGGCAGTGGATACTTGTGAACTGGTATACTGTTCAGGGATGCTGACAGGGATGCAATTTTGCCAGCATACCGTACCAAATGACGATCGTACTAATCACCGTCAACACATCATCCACACAAACAGCGCCACCATGAAGGAAGGATAAAGGCGATAAAGGAAGGACACAGAAGGAGTTTGAACTGCCCGGGCTGTAACATCTGGCCAATTACTGCTTTCTGGCATACCTGATACATGTATGTCCATAGCCAGAGTGCAGCGAATGCTTGCTACGCACCATCTGTTTCACAACCACGAAACCCCTCTGTACCCTATGATCGCTGCTGCGATTTGTCAATGGTAATCTGCATCCTTAAAACTTTGTGCACCGAGGTAAAGGAAATTGAATATTCATGCCTTTGTTGGTACTTGGTATGATCTCATGACAACATCAAATTTAATGCTTGTGCAGTTGCCTGCATTATGCTGTGTGCCCTAAATCTATATACGGCAGTCACTGCCCTCAATGAACTCTTTCTCCTGGAGTTACATGTATTTTGGGAATAAATACATGTAGCCCGGTTGTTTACAAGATTTTGTGTTTTGCTCGAATCATTTTTATTATGGCATTTGTACAAAGCAAATTTTATGATGTTTAACAATTGCATACATACATGTACATGTACTCCCAGTGATCAGGTGATGAACAGTTGATCACTTTGAAGTGCCTGAGTTGCAACTCCTGTGTCCTTCCTCTATGCACCAACACACCGTCAACAACTTACATAAATTCTCAACAAAAGCAGTTTCGAACCAAAATTACATTCTTGCATTTTATAAATAACAAAAGATTAGATGATTAAAAATTTCCAAATACATGTAAGTTCATGAAAATCACCTTTAAGAAAAGCTCTGAAATCAGCAGTTATGCTGCTTCCGGGTGGTGGCGGGAAAAATACCATAAAGACAAAGGGGTGATAAACCAACAGAGGGCGATCATTATATGTGCATGTAAGTCTACTGAAAGTAAAACCTTGCAATAAAACCAGTGGGTTAAAATAAAATTGAAACAACACAAGTTAAAAACATTTATGATCAATGATCCTGAGGGCACCATCCGTTACCAACTATCTGCAGCAAGGCGCCCTCTGTTGTCTATAGCATAATAATAAACCTTTTACGAGTTACTGTAAATCACAAACAAAATCTGGCACACTGAGTTCCATAAAGTCACACGAACATACATGCGTGTAATTTGAATTCTTCAAACTTTTAAGAATAAGACACTGTTGCTAAACTTGCAACAGTACATGTACATGTACACGAACATGTAAGTGCACAGTTACATGTACAGTAGTTCACCGTAGCCAGCTAATGAGAAAAAAATAAATCACAAGGGGTGTGGCCTCGATTGTCCAGAGCTACATGTATTTTGGGGTAAATTTCAGTCCTCCCCCCACAAAAAAACATACCCCTGATTAAAGTCCCATCTTTGCCCTCGGTAAAATGCTGTTGTTTTTTCCGACAAACATATTTTTGGTCATTTTGAGGCCACTGCATACCCTTTCCTAGAGAACACATTCCCACTACTCTGAGGACTATTTTCAGTATGTATAATGTGTTGTCCAATGAAACGTCCCGTCCATGTGACCTACATGTATGAAAAAAGAGACAAGCTGTAGTTGGTGAACATCATCAGCACGCCATTCAACCGTTAGGGTTTTTTCTTTCATTCGAGAGTGAAAAGACCCTCAATAGCAAGAGATGGGAGCCACGTTGTAATTAGTCAAGCTGCAACACTGCTGACAATGATGACCTTTCAACTGACATGACCATGTGAGCTATGCAGGCAGTCATGGACACGGGTGTGGATAAGGAAAATTCTCATAAATTTCACCATTTTAAATGGTATGATGTACATGTACATGTAAATGAACCCCCATCCCATTACAAAATTGTATCCCAGGAGACCTCATGAAATTGTAGGGGAAAAATCAGTGTGACTAACAGCATTCAAATTTCATAAAAACCAAAGTAGCACCATGTCAGATATGACTATTTACGTTACTATCTGTAAGGTTTGTATAAATGTTATGATTCTGAAAGTACATTTGTGCATACATTGCAAAAAAAATGTCATTTCCGGTATCTGGAAACAAATTTGCAGTTTCTTTTACTACACTTGGCATGCCTGACCTTTAGTCACAGGAGTCTCTAAATTATGAAAATTCACTTTTAAATCTTTAGACATGTTAGAGGGTATTTTGAAGTTGTTGACGCTTTGTTGACGCAACATGTACATGTATTTGTGCGTGTTGACGCTTGTTGACCATGCTGACCGTGACGCTAAAACAGCACGACCGGTACCGGAAATAGGCCCATATCATCATGATGTACAAGTACATGTACTGTAGGCCATGTAGTACTGTAGGCTAGTCTAAATAAATGATGATCATGTAACTTACTTTTTCTTCAAGTCTTCTGGCTTTCAAATTCTAGATATAAATGATAATAACACTGAAAAATAGTGCTGCCTTTAGTTTTATAGGAGAAGTGATGCCACCTTTAGTTGAAATTAATATGTCCTGCCAACGCTAAGGAAAAGTCGACGACGCAATAACCACCTGCTCATAGCTCCATGGTATGACCAGTGAAATATTTGGAATACCTGGTCATTGTACTGCAGTGCATCCCCGGCTTCTCTCCCGTTTGCATACGTTGTATTCTCAATCAAATGCTAGAGCCTGACTAAGGCCATGCCTCAAACGAACATTATTGTATACGGCTACAGCTCTTCGCCCTAGTGCAACAATGCGGAGAAAAGAAGTCGTAGCCTTATTTTTAAACATTTTAGACTCGATTGCGCCCTCAATCGTCCAAAACTTGTGATCAGGTGAGCGTCTGGAGTCCTGAAGTAAATTCCTGCTAGTATTTATCTCTACAAAAAATCATAGCACTCGCTCACGTCACATGTATGTAGCACCCATGGAAGGCGTCAGCATTAATTTCTTCGAGGACCAGTACACATCCAAAAGTCTCAAGAAATGAAGAACAGAGCACTCAGTATTGTTCCTATACATGCTATATTTCTCACTGCAATCTCAACATTATTTGCATGTTATGCTTTGTCATCAAAGTTTACACATGAAGAAATTTTGCGGTATAGGTAAGCATGTCATTGTCATTTCAGTTACAACATGTACAATGTATGTAAAAATCGACACATGAGCATGATGAGCGTACATGTACTTGGACCCTATTTTTTGATAATTTAGATCCGTAAATAAGAAGAAAATGCAACTTTCTTACCATATATTCTGACACTGACACACTGAACACGGTTGCCGTAGTTTTTTTACCCTAGAATCTCCCTCATTCATGTAAATCAAAACCTTGCCCTCTTTTCACCTAATTAATCCCGCAGTTATTTAGCTTGGAGACAGTGTAATCTAGTAGTGTGAGTTTTAAAGTTTAAAAATAAGTTTCATTCTGTTGTAGGAACAGGGTCCTGAAATTTACAAACTCCATGATTGTTGAGTATAAATACTTTGCACAACCTCCAATATTAAGACTTTCGTCAGGAAGTCTTCATTAGAAAGTTTCTGCACTGTATCCTGACAAAGTATTCGAATTTTGGCCTGCTTTCTGCCCAATTTTTCACCAGTGTTACGGAAACAAATCTGGAAATGACATATTGTGCCAAGCAGTTTAAGAACTTGGAACACAACTGGATGATCATGTAGTTATTTATAAAGATTTTGGGGTTTGTGACCAATTCAGTTGGGGCTATTAAGGTAAAATCGTTCCCATTTTTTTCCCCGTTGTAATAAAGTAAGAGTAGGCCAACATTTAAGAATGCATTTCATGGCATTTGCAGGTAGGCTTACACCATCCATAGGGAAATAAAAATGCACCATGTCCACAAGATAATTAATAAACATGATAAATGGCTTCATCAACCTGACCACCATCATTTAACCATGACCATGATATTGATAATGTTTCTGTCTAGGTTTTTCTTAATCATGTTAAATGTAGGCCTATCCCATATTTCAAATCCATTTAATTGTTACTCTTTTAAATTAAATCCCAAGTTCAGTTGCAAGACATTTCAATTTTCACATTTTTTGTGATTTGTGGCTGTGGAGGGTTTTAAGGGAAAAAAGTCTGACATGACATTAGTTCTTAGTTCCAATTTGGGAATTCATAGTGACAGTGGCAATTTATTCGTAAAACCAGACAAAGAAAAGTATCAAATTTTTTAGACCCCAAACTCTCACTGCACATGTTCAGTTGTGTCAGTGCAAAACTTGCAAAATATGTTACTCACGGGGATAGGTCATTGTGTGGAATAATTCCATACTCATTGTCCACTTCCCCAGGAGCATTATTTGCTTAGAGACTTACATGTAGGTAATGTGTAAAAGACTCACCTGTGAATCAGTTGAAATTGTTGGGTAGTTGAACATGCCATTTTTTGGCGTGAAATTGAAATGGTTGCCTTCTTTTAAACCTGTCCGCCTAAGTTACTAAGCCCCCTTTTACGTCTCCAGCCCCCCTAATTATTTTGTTGTCCCTGTTTAAAATCGTTAGGGTTCAACAATGTCAAGAAGTGGCAAATGAGTACGGAATTTTTTCCCACTGCAAATATCCACTGCTTTTTTTTTTCTTTTTCCAATTTCCACTAAAATTGTAGAGAGAGGGCGCGGGCGATGTTCTACCATGGCTACGAGAATTACCTGAATAATGCCTTCCCATATGATGAACTGCGACCTTTGACCTGTGATGGTATGGACTCATGGGGAAGGTGAATTCCATTAACTACACATATCTTTACGGTACTTCTTAAAATACGCTACTCAAAAAAAGTTAAGGACCACTTTTTTCTTGTAATTTTTTTCAAGCAACGAGTGGGATCTAGTTCTTTCATTTTTTGTTAGTTTAGATGGTGTTCGCATTGGAATAAAAAATTTTAAAATGTTTCAAAACATCAAATGCACATTTTCAGCAGTAAAATATCTCCTGTAAAAAAGTATGCACAAAATAAAAAGTGGTCCTTAACTTTTTTGAGTAGTGTATGTACACGTGTGCCCATGATGCGTACGTGCTGGTTTTCAGAAATTGGCTCCCCACGACCAATATTAAAAACAGCAAAGTTACTCAAGAACAAAGCAAGAGTGGGTATATAACCTAGCTGATCATGCTGATCGGACCGACCTCATACCTGCAAAAATGCTGTTCGGGAATGACCTTAGACTTGCTTCAGTTTGGGCATGTGCTGTTAGAATGCTGAATTAGCTCATTGAAATAAGCCTTTTGCGAGTTAAATTTGACTAAAATCTGGTACAAAGAGTTATGTGATTGCACATAAACATAACGATTTGAATTCCCCAGAATAAAGATACTGTTGCCATACCTTGTGATTCAGGGCAAGCTTTTGCATAGCGACCGCAATCTCTGGAATGGACTGGTTCCTTTGTGCCCTTCTTTTTCCATTGAGAACAGTGTATTGTTACAAGGTGTCTCTTATGTACATATACATGAACATGTAAATGTATGTACATGTAACCAAGCAAAGCGTGCCCCAAATCACAAGGTATAGCAACAGTGGTTTTAGTATGGAGAATTCAAATTGTTATGTTCACGTGAATTTAAAGAACTCAGTGTAACAGATTTTATTCAAATTTAACTCGCGAAAGGCTTATTGATATCTAAAATTGGCTTTTATTGACATTTCAACAAATTTGGAAATTATACACGTACATGTATATGCATGCGTGATGTAGGCTTGACCCAAACTGAACACTTTTAATGTTTTCTAATGCTAAAATTTCGCAGGATGAGGAGGAGAGTTGTTGTTTTTGTCTTTGGCTGTCTGTTTTTGGTTGTCTTTCTGCAACAACTTTAGTCACACAACACTCTGGACGTGCTTTCAAAACTACTAAAGACACTAATGCCCATATCTTTAATTCATATACCCAGTTAAGTACATACTGACGCTTTAGAGGCAAGGTTTTTTCCGTTTGCAGATCAGCAAGATTTATTTAAAGTTGCACGGCTTTTCTGAAGCCGCACATATTATGGTCATATCTTCACTTGATCCTTTCCCTCGTCAGTTACTCCTTGACCCTCATCGATGCCCTGGACACCCTGGCCATCATGGGGAACCACAGCGAGTTCCGCCGAGTGGCCACATTGCTACAGAATCACCTGGACTTCACCGAGGACATCAACGTGTCCGTGTTTGAAACCAACATCAGAGGTTAGCCCCTGTATTTAGAACATTGCTAGTTGTCTTAAACTGGTGCTTTGCTGCCGGTCAGGCCTAAAGCATTGCTGAAAAATTCAAGGCGGTGGTTTATCACTGCAGATGCTGGTTTGACGTGTACCAGTGTATACAGTGTATGTAGAAATGCGCCATCTCTTGATTACACATTGCGTATGACATGTATGAGGCACTGTTCCGTCATGCTGCTCCAGCCAATCAGGCATGTCAGGTTGCCAAAAGGCACATTAATTAAGAGTGCATGTCTTTAATGGCTTTCATGCCCACATTTTGAATGCTTTTTTTGCAATTGCTTAGTATGTGACACCCACAAGCCATCTAGTTATATATCTATCCCGGAACAGGTACCATGTGTTGTCAAAACAAAATCAAAGCCTTAAATGTGGGAAACTATTTTTTCCAAAAGGATGGCAGCAAATTAAAGCCAATTTAAGATTATCAAGGTTTCGCTTGGCAGAAGTAAGGTGTTTGCGTATTTCAGGAGCATGATGTCAATGCAGCTTGTAAAATTGTGTCCAGTTCAAAATGGACGAGGGCTGAAAAAATCTGAGACCAAAAAACCTAGACGTACAAAATTCCATGCTCAAACAGCAAATACATCAGTTTCCCATGAAGTCCAGTAAAGTTTAAGAATCCTAAATCTTAAATTGAAACATATAAAGTAGCAATTGGCTTAGCCCATTGCCCTCTGTTTAATCAGTTTTAAATTGGGTACACATAGTTCGTCCTGCTTTAAACACAATTTGTTTGTTTTTTTCAGTTGTAGGAGGGTTGTTGTCAGCGCACCTGTTGTCTCATAGGGCTGGGGTGGAGTTGGAGCCCGGATGGCCCTGTAAGGGCCCACTGCTCACATTGGCTGATCGAGTGGCTAGGAGAATCTTACCAGGTACGGCAGAAGACAATATTTCATGCAGAATATGAAGTTGGATTTTAAAAAACAAAAGTAATATTGACTTATGGTTTTAATATTATGTCATGAAGGGCACACAATTGCATTTCTCTAAAAGAAACAAACAAAGCAAACTCTTTCAAACGTTGAGGCCTTTCTCACCACTGGCTCTTCTCAGAGCCAACACTTCTTTCTTAAAGAAATTGTTGGCATGGCATACCCGCAATCAACACATTGTTGTACATTTATGCAAAGCTTTAAACAACACCCAAATTGGACTGTTAATTGAAAAAATATTCACTCTAATCTCAAATTGAATTCATAAATTTGCCAGAGTACTATTTATCTCCTCTGGTGTGCAAAAAGCTCTGCCACATGACAGTAGATGATTGTACATGTACATATACATGTATTGTGATTTCCATTGTGTTGAAAAAGCAGCATGAAGATGTCTTTGCCATGAATTTTAATTCACCCTGTATTGAATTGAACATCAAGGCAATAAGCAGGATAAATTAAAAGAAAGTTCTTCCTCCAACTCTACCCAAGTTTCCCTGAGTTTCTCCCTCCAAAATTTTCTGCATCGCCCATCGTTGCAGCCTTTGACACCCCAACCGGTATGCCTTACGGCACAGTCAACCTTGCCTATGGTGTCCCCCCGAGAGAGACCCCGGTCACCTGCACGGCGTGCGTGGGGACGTACATCGTGGAGTTTGGCTCCTTGAGCAGACTTACTGGAGATCCCATCTTTGAGGAAGCGGCTCTCAAAGCTCTGAATGCACTGTGGCAGTGCCGATCAGACATAGGATTGGTAGGAATATTGCTTGTCCTTCCGTGTTGGAAATCATACATGTCAGTCTACCCATCAATTCGTTCTACCTGCCTGCAGTCATAACTGATTGTTAAACGCACTTTTTTCAGAATGATGCTTGGTGAGAGCATTTACTCATCTTTACTGGACATGATTTGTTTTTTTTTGTGAGGAAAAAATGATCAAAATTTATGAATTGGTATTTCTTTAAACTATCAGTATCTTTGCTGTATTTTGTTTCTTCTTCCTAGTGGTTATTTGTTGACATGGTAGAATTAAATACAGGTTTATGATTTAGCTACACTTCATCATTGGGAAATGATCACAGCCAAATGATCTGGAGCGATAATTTTTATATTGCTTGTTATTAAATTCAACGATAGAGTAAGGATTCCAGCTTGCTCCATACGCAAGCTCCATACGCAAGCAAGCTAATGCATTTCCCTGCGTAAAACAAAAGCAGAAATACTCATTTGCCGAGCAGAAAACAATAAAGTGCAGTCACAAGTAACATGCCTACCTTCAGTTGGTTACAGAAATATTTGATCTATTGCATATTTGAAGCATTGGAGTGTGTGTGTGTTTACAACGCACAGCTCCTCATTTTAACAACCATCCTGAATGTGTCCTTTGTTGTTTGGCAACCTCAGTTAGGCAACCACATCGACGTCCTGACAAAGAAGTGGACCGCGATGGATTCTGGGATAGGCGCAGGCGTAGACTCGCTACTTGAGTACCTTGTCAAGGGAGGCTTGTTGCTAGGGAACACAGACTTGCTGGACAAGTTCTGGGGTAACTTTCATGCTTGCTTTTTGCACTTCTTTCCAAATTTAGATTCCCCAACAACTTGCAGACTGTCTTTCAAGTCATGTATCAGTACTTGATATGAACTGGGTGTCCAGCTTGCACGTTAAATCGCCCGACACTGTTTTTAACCAGCATGAAAAATATTATCAGGTATTGAATCTGCCCTGAGTTGAAGTGCACCCCCAAGCGGCGGAAGAAAGACAGACAGAAGTAAGTTTTCCAAGCGGGGGGTTGCTCACATTCTGCGTGTACGCAAAGACTATACATTAAGGAATAAATTCGTAACACGTACTCAAATGAGTACTTAAAAAAAACACGTCCTCTTTTGTTTCTCTCGGAGCAGATGGCATTTTTAACCAAAGTGCTTCACATTTGCAGCAGTGGAATTGACATCGAATAATGTCTGCTTTGCAGTCATTCAATCATGCAAAATGCCAGAAACTTGGAGCCTTTTTGTATTGTGAAGATTTTGCCATTGTGTCGTCTCTCCTTTATTTGTTTCAGAATACGAGAAGTTAATTAAACAGCTCATGAAAAGGGATGACTGGTACATGTGGGTCAACATGAAGAAAGGTCAGATCACCATGCCTGTATTCCAGTCACTGGAGGCATTTTGGCCTGGAGTACAGGTAAGAATCACATATTGTACACCAGTTGTAGACGGGCTACCAGCTAATGTAAATATGCAAATTGTCAGTACACTCTCCTAAGTTAGAAAGAACACTCTTTGTTCTGATGGTGTCATTTGGAAGTGTAATACTTCTGCTACCTGTCAACATTGCTAGCCCCGGGGGGAGGCAACAGGAGCTTCCCCCCCCCCGAAAAACAAGGCCACTTTTTTGTTTTTGAAATACAAGGAAAGGATGATTTTTGTTTCTTTTTTTATTTCCCTCTCAAAGTGTTTAAAAATGCACCAATTTTAGATTTCTCACCCCAAGAAAGGCTGTAATAGGTTTTAAAATCCCACACTCTTCCTCCCCCCCCCATAAAAATTTTAAAACCCCCAAAAATTAAATTCCAAATCTGCGCTTGCCTGCTAACAGTACCTTGTTTGGATGAGAGAAAGACGGGCCAAGTTTTTCTCCTGTCCATTGCTTGCCACTTGTACTTGAAGCGGGCGGACACACGAAATGCAAGCGTGCTCGTTCCTGCCACGACTGCAAGCAAGACACAGGGAATTTCTCTCAGAGCATTGTTTCTCTCTTCCCTTTAAGAGTCTACTGGGCCAAACTGACGAAGCCATAAAGACACTGCACAACTACCACCAGGTCTGGCGTCAGTTAGGCTTCACGCCGGAGTTCTATAACATTGTGACAAGCAAGGTCATCGACAAAAGAGAAGGTTACCCGTTGAGACCAGGTATTATCTATTTTGTGACGAGCCAACCAGTGCACATTTTTTTTTTCACAAAATGCATGCTGCTGCACAAGTTATCTTGCTTCAGTTTTTTTAGCCTATAAATTCCGGCGAGGCAGTGGCCCTAACATTGTTAAATTCACTCATGAAACTTACTGTTACATTTAGCAATATACTTTATGCAATCATGATGCGGTTGCATCAATTTCTACATTCAAATGGGGGGGAACAGATCAAATTCAAACATCGTCATTGAACCAAAAAGATATTTTTCAGAACACCAGCAATTAATGTAACAGAATCCAACATCTAGAACGGCACTTGCCCCAAACTGTCCTAACTATAGACACAGGAACATCGTAAATGTTAGACTGTGTAAGGTCATGAATGGACCCATACTGCTACTTTGCTCCGTTATTTCCCATCCTCTCCACATAGTTTTTTTCAAATTTTTTGGCACTTCCCTTGAAGCACAAACCCGCTTTCCTTCTCAAAACAGATCCTTGGTCCCTTACCTTACTACATTCATTTGGAACACAATGAAATCTTCCCAAAGACTGATTTGAAAAATACTGTCACGGGTTCACCGTTGAAACAGGCAAATAAAAGGGCAGTCACACAGATCTGTACTTCACAGCTGGTTTAATTCCGGGCACAGATCCGAATGGTGCAAGGTCAGAACACAAACTCTCTATCTACAATCTAGCGTGGCTATTTATACAGGTTGGGCTTGCTTTTACAGAGAATTAAGAACAAAACATTCCATCATAACATGTACTAATAAGTCACATAAGGTAGAACAAAACAGCGTGCCGCGTAGCGAACATTAGTGTCTCACGCTCACCGCAAGAGGGTGCTAGCATAACCAAGCAAGCAAGTGCGCGCTGTTTACATGTGGTTCTGTTAGCGCGCATGCAGTGGTAACTCAGCTGTGCACTGTCAATGCACTCTGAAGTGGCGAAGACGCGAGCGAATAATTGCAGAGCGCGCTGTCAGGTAACAATACCTGAAATAACCAATAATCATTAACTAATAATCAATCAATAGTTCATGTTGAGTAATTTCACAACAATACTAAACAGTTTATGGTAATTTTCTTGCCTGACAGAGTTAATAGAAAGTGTGATGGTCCTGTACCAAGCCACCAAGGATCCCTACCTCCTGGAAGTAGGACGGGATATCCTAACATCGATAGAAACCAGTGCCTGGACACCTTGCGGATATGCCAGTGTAAGTTTGGTAACATTGCTCAACGACATCCATGAAGTTCTGCTTGCGGGGTATTTCAGTGCTGACAGGAAGGTCTGAGCTTGCGCGGCTTTTATGGCTGTCACACATGAGCTTTAAATGATCACATGCATATCATTGCTCAAAGTATGGGGACATTCAGTCATTTGGTTTTGTATTCAAAATGTGCATCTTAGAACTCAATATCCTGTGTGCTTGGGTAGGACTTGAAACAAGATTAAAGAAATGAGAGGCAATGTAACATTGGATCCCCATCTGTATCAGCCATGTTGTTTAGGCTGGACCATAATAACAGAGCTTTAATAAAAGTTCTATATTTTAGATAAAAATCCAACTGCAGAGCCTGTTATTTTTTTCTTCCAAACCCTAGGTGAAAGATGTACGGAACCACAAACTTGACAATCGCATGGAGTCCTTCTTCCTCTCCGAAACGACAAAGTACCTGTATCTCCTTTTCGACCCGGACAATTTCATACACAACACCGGTGGCCGCGGGGACATCATCCAGACGCCCCACGGGGAGTGCGTCCTGAACTCCGGGGGCTACATCTTCAACACAGAGGCTCACCCGATCAGCGCGGCGGCGCTGGACTGCTGCCAGCGAGGCAAGGAGCTGGCCGTCTTTGAGAACATGATGAAGAAGTTGGGAGGCAAACAGGAGAGGCTGGACTTTGTCCTGGATTACATCAACCAGGCCGGCCAGGACCAACGGGAGCTGGGTGGACTACCCCAGGGCTACAACTGCTCTGTCAAGCCGTTCAGTGCCAGGTGGTCCATGATGGGGGAGATGATGGAACCTTGACGGAGTGGCTAACATTGCAAACAACATGGGCCAAAGGGCTTGCTTCCACGATCATTGATCCACAATTTGAACACAGCCTCAGTGTACCACTCAGGTATTAAATCATCACCATTTTCATGAACTAAAAAAACGTGCGTGCGAACACTTTATGAAAAGTGCGCAAAAATTTGGGCTTTGGAGATTGCCAGAGGCTTGTGCATGGACGCTGTGAACACTGATGCGCTGTGGAATACATGTACTTGCGGTTTTCACAAACTGACAAGCAAGCATGTGGAAGATATAACTTTCAGAGAAAGTTACAGTCCATGGAAACCCAAATTAAGCACTTGTGTACCGTCAAGGGTCAGTTCTTAATGTCAACAACAAAATATAAGAATATCTAGTGCATCAGTATTGTCAAGACCCCTGAGGGAGTCAATTCATAAGAGAGTGAGACCGATCAGATTACCAGCAAGGTGGAATCATCATCCTGCATCTCAATTTATGCAAAGTCTATTTGATTACTTCCCACCTGCTCACCCCGCACCTGCTTCCAACGTGGGGCATGTACACAATCTATAAATAAACTAGCAGTGTCTAAGTACTCAAGGTTTAGCCCTGACAACTGGACTAGGTGAAGAGATAGCAGAAATTAAATTTGCTGAACGAACTTGACCTGTCAAAAGCACTACACATCCAAACACCCATTTCCAGCCTTTCACATTATGGTTCGAATGAGAAAAAAGACTTCGGAGATCTTTACTTTACTTTCTTTACTTTCTCTCTGAAAATTGATAATTATGCTTTTATAATTAAATAATTCATTATTGCAATTTGCAAGTACTGAAAGATTGAAACTACGTGTATTTAAGTAACAGTTGAGTGACACAAACACTATTCAATCTGACCACTGTAAGGTAGAATTTTTCAGAGAATCGTGGATTTATGCTCGATCGATTGTGCATACTCATTATTTTAATTGTTTTGAATTAAATGTAGTTAGCTCAGCCTTGGACAATTTGAAGTTTCCTCTCAATTTCTAAGACATGCAACAATTCCACCCTCTATGTGTACATACAGGCAACTATTTATTTTCAAGATGTTATTTTTAAAAGAAATTGAAAAATAAAGGCTATTCTTTCCTTGAAAATTACTGGATGAATTTGTGCCTTTGTGTCAAATTTAGTGAGGCTGTGAATATGTAGGACGAAAACCCTAAAAAAGCTTTTTATGTACCAGTTACACTCCTTATTTTAAGGAGTGTGACTGGTACATAATTAAAACTGAATAAGTAAAATCTTTAAGACAAAATGTCTAAACTCAGCAAATCTTCCAGTAAGAGCAAGCGCAAGACCAACTGTCGACCATCACCGTCTCCATCCAGCTCCGAACTGCGGTCAGAAACCAGCTAAAAATACCTCCAGTGATGAGCACATGTAGTCATTACTCCAATCACTGGAACTAGACACCCTGAACCATCCACCAACACAAACAAAGTCTCCCACTGCCTATCGGATGAACACTTTTAACAGGTGAAAGCCCTATCATGATGACATATTCACGTGGTACGGTGCACTCTTAATGATCGAGAATCTGCAAGAACTATAAATTTCGTCACATGAAGTGAAGGAAAGTATGTCTTCCTGCAGGGGCGTAATGGAAGCACAAAATATATACACTGTACATATGTAAATGTTAATGATGAAGTCTTCGTGTTTAATGTGTGTCTCTAACTACGGCAATACACATCAGATTACATCTAAATAAAGAAAAGCTTACCTCTAAAATAAAGAAAAGCAGAAAAGCTTTAGTTCCGCTCTGTGAACAGGCGGACCTCTTCGGTTAGTTTGTTGCTCTTGTGAGCGTAAAAGGGGACGAGGAACTTGGGAATGCAGAAGCCGATAGGGCCGTTGAGGACAACACAGTGGGAACAATAGCGCAGAAAGAGGACCGCTGAAACACCTGTCAACCATTCTGAGTCTTTGTAACGTGCAGCTTGGAAGGGGAGGTTCAGCCCACATAGTTGAATGGAAGTTGTCTAACTGCATGAACATTAAGTACCTCACGTTTGACTCGTATACGACCATGAAAGCCTGAGCACAAAGTATCACAAAGGATATTTCAATATCATAAACAGGTAAATGTATCTCAATGAGAAAAGGAACCATGACCACACAAAATGAACTTGAATAATGGCCTCTAAAAGGCTTCGACAAAAGTATGGAAGCATAAAACAATTAAAATATTCAAATGAACTGAATATGAAAATATATTTAAGGATCGGTCAAACTGTAGAATCAGTATTATGTACAACCATATACCAGAGAAGAGAAAGACAGGAAAAGTTAATCTCACTACATCGAAAGTGAGTTTAAGCTTTGGAAAAGCTGGGCCTATGGGACAAATACTCTTTCCTGTTGTTAGAAATGCCTTCGGAGAAAACTAGCCGACACACAGACGTTACTTGTCGCGTAACAAACCGACTTAAACAATTTCAAACAGACACGGTCTCATCAGAGTGTTTGTCGAGCGTCGACAGAGGCATGTAGTTGGTAAGATGGGTAGCGGTGGTGGTGGCATCCGGGTCACTCTTGCTGAACAGATGAAATCCCTGGCCCTCTGCAAGAAAGGGTTGTAACCGAACAGAATATATTCAGGGGATTTCATTTCACTTGTTACGGAACATTATCGTACACGGAAATGAAGAACATCTACCGATATTAAGAAAAACAAAACACGTCCACGTTCTTGGGACAACTTCCAAATTCTAAATAAAACTTTAAAAATCGGCAAGAATTTCAAATCCATTTCGCCGCTGGAATAAAGGGATGCAGTACAGGACGGATGATATACTGGCAACCGAAAGAAACGTTTAAGTTGATGGTGTTCAGATTTTGCTTTGTTGTGTTTCTTGTACATTATTCCCGAATACTGTCTAGTTCTATCTGTGCCATTTATTTGACTTTGTTGCATTTGTTGTTTCTGCTTTTCTGCTGTGCGTTTTATTGTGTTGTTTATCGTCTGTTAATTAAGTTATTTTATTGCTGTGTGATGCTGTGTTGCCATGAAGCTAAGAGATTTTTGCCAGTTATGGCAATCAGCAATTGTCAGCGATTGTTCCCGCCCGAGCCTGGTGACGCGGAGCAGCAACTCATATCAGCAAATACATAGTTGAGACGTACTTCCAAACTCCTCCCCTTCTTCGATACTGTCCAGCAAGTCACAGCCCAAGGTTTCTGGCAGCATCAGCGACAGTGTCCCGGCCAGTAAGGAGCTGCCACCGAAGACACACAGAGGAAGCGGTTCCCAGTACTTGCCAAGGAGCAGAATGATGGGGCAGAGAATGCCGCTGATACGCCCTGCCATGGAAGACATACCCATGCCGATACTCCTGCAAATGAGGAACCACAACATCAGCTCTTTCAATATCCAAGACGTCAGTAGTGCGGTTGGTAGTTACATGATGTCATTCCTTTACTTACACCACAATTTCTCGGGTTCAAATCCTGGTATAAAGGCACTGTTTTGTTTGTATAAGAACCCGAGTCTTCATCCTTCTAAACGTCTTTTCCCTAAATTGCTTCTCTCTCTACCGTCAGTGTGGGACGAAGCTTCATGAGTCATTAAGCTACCATCTTTCGATTGAATTATAGCAAAACTAGCTTCCCGAGGTGATCCACAGAGCATTCTGTTTTCCGGAGACAGCCTATACTCTTTCGCATAGGTTAGATTTACGTCATCACAAAAAGAAACAATTTTATAACACTTCCCAAGAAACTCTGCTTGATTTAAGCATTAAATGCTTCATTGATCTAAACGCACTACAAGGCAGACCTGTGTCTATTCGAAGGATAGATGTGTTGAAAATGTTCAGGCACTTTTCCAAACTAGGTTCATCAGGAAAACGTTAGTAAACTCAACTCTGTACAGAGCAAGCACTTTGAAATGCACGCAAAGCACAGATCACCAGTGTATTTGCAATGAATGCTAGTGGTCGTGTGCACTAGGTATTGGTACTGTACAGGTACATGCACAGTATTGTGGTTACTGCGGGTATAGTTCTTTTGGCCGTGAAAAGAAAGATAACAAAATTAGCGAATGCCACATGACCATCTCTCTGTCAATCAAGACAGAATATGTGGGTGAGGCGTTAATTAAAAGTAGCAATATCTAGACAAATTAAAACAGATTTCACCCTAAAACTTTACTCTAATGTCAAGTAGTTCGAAAACTGCAGTGAGAAGATCAAGAGCGTTCAAACCTGACAACCGTAGGATAAATTTCACATGAATATGTGTAGATGTGGCTGAAAGCCCCGCTAACAGCAAACTTCCCTGCCATGGCTACTGCCACCCGTGCTGGACCCAAAGCTGTCAGAACATACCATGGAAGCAAAACAAAAAATCCAATGACATAATTTGAAAGTTGCAAACAATGAGGAATAATCTTTAAAGCTAAAGATCTTAAATTGCTTTGCAAGTACTATGTACGAGGACAAGTTTAAGATAATGTCTCAATGGGCCTTGAGCGGGACCCAGAGAGGGCACTTTTTCCTCAGCAACGGGCCGGAAGCTCCTTTAACGCTAACTGTGCATCACTGGTTCACGAACGACCAAAAAAGCGCAAGCGTTGCAGTCGCATCGCTAAAATGAATACTCCCGACCAACGTGGCTTTTTTCAAACGATGAGGGGGTTCTTTTGCTCGAGGTGGAGAGATACTGCTTGATACATGTCATTCAAGTTCAAACGTCGACAACCTCAATACGATGAGTTTGTCATACTCGTAGGTCTTATCTTATTTATGCAAATTTTATTCACGGCAACTGAAAACGAGGCTGCAGGGGACTCGCGTGTCACGATGGCTATAAACGGAAGGGATCTTTCCGTGGTTCCCAAGATAACCTTCGGGTTTGTGGAAGATTACGTCAAAAACGGCCCCAAAAGTAGTGGAGAGCAACAGCTTGATAAAGGCTTCAAGTATTTTTCAGAAGCCTTCATTCCTTATAATTATCTGAAGGGTAAGCGTTTTATTAACAGGATTTTATCTAGGACATTTTGTTGAAGTTTCATGCATGCACCATTTATGTCTAGGCCTAAACGACCGGTTGTGGCCACGATCGAGCAGTTTGAACACTTTCTGTCATTTAGCAGGTTACCTTTAATGACAGGGCTATTTCCTTTAGAAGTTCAGAATTTTATAGATGCTAATTCAAAAATTGCAGACGTTATTTCATTAATGCTGGGCGCAATCAATCACGGAGGACGAAGGAAAAGACTGGATCAATCGAACTGCACCAAAGTGCAATAACGTGTACGGTGTAGGGCCAGTCATTACGATTTTTTATATGAACTTCTCAATTAAAGTGCCCAAAGAAGTCGTTTCAAAGTCAAAATCTACCTTGAACAGTGGTCCCTCGTCTTGTTTGATCTTAACAATCCACTGTTTCCGCAGGACCTTATTTTTTGGAAATCGATGGAAGCTAATTTCTGGCGATGATCTTCCTTCGTGATTGCCATACAACACGGTACTGAACAATGCTTTGCCATGTTCGCCGACAGCGAGGAGTCCCGTACAGCCTCGCTTTCAGTTCCCGTGCATAAAATTTGCATAAATACTAAGAAAGGCTTATAGCTTCCGCAACCCACATAACCACTTGTAGGCTAAGTACATGTACCAATAGCCTAAGATAACGAGCACGCACTGAAACTCACGAATGAAAATGCTGATGAAACAGAATACTCCTGCAGAAATGTAGAATCCGACCAATGAGAGACGCCTGCCGATTCGCTCCATTATGAACCAACAGAAAAGGTAGCTTGGAATCTCAACAGCTCCGGACACGAAGGCAGCGATGTAGTCGTCGACACCAAGGGCTGAAGTACTCAGAGACAGCCCGTAAAACACCATGACGGCAGCAAACCTACATAAAGATTTGAAATCACCTTGTTCAGTTCAGTTCAGTTCCGGCATGGTCCTGATGGCTAACAAACAAGATCAGCCTGAGAAAATCGACACATCTTTGCAATCCCTTCTTTGCAGAGCTTCGTTTTTGTTTTTTCATCAGGTTTTTGTAGTTTTATTTAAAAATAAACTACTCGTCTTACCAATCAAGAAAAATTATCAACGTTTTCTTCCGGAGGTTGGGGGTTCGGAAGAGATCCAAGTGTGTCACTCGCCGTACCGTATCAGACCGAATCTCCTGCCATTGAAGGAAATACATGCGTGATTATTCAAATCCCGATAAAATAATGTTAGAATGGCCTGCTGTATAATGTAGTACCCAGTTAATGAAAGTGACTGACAATTTCCTTACTGTTCAAATATTTATGCTACGTAAACAGCACTAAGGCTTGACTCTATTCGACGTCCAAATCGAGGACTTTACTTCGTGGAAAATCAGATCGCTATAGATTGAATAAGCGCTATGGAAAATATTGGTCGTCTAGCCCATGATCACAATTAATTCGCCGTCTACTTTGTACCTTTTTCTGTTCGTCGGCATTTTCTGGACTACTAGTGATCAAGTCCTCAGGAACCGTTGTGCCGTTGACTTTGGCAATTTTACGGATGATCTTCGTAGCTTCCTTGAACTTGCCTTTTGATATCAGCCAACGCGGTGACTCAGGAAAGATTCTGCCGACAAGAGCGGGAAAATGGTTCAATTCTCTTGGAAAATAATATAAAGCATCATTTCCAGACTCTCAGAAATGATGCTCATGGAAAATGCGTTCCTTACTCAATATAGGTTAAGGTTGATGATGTGAGGATTTTTCTTTAAAAGTCGGGTTGAACGGTCGCACGTGAGTTACATATATACAGTTCATGCTTCATGCTGACGCATGCGTGAATGTATTGACCGGAAATGACAAATAAGATTTCAGTACTGTGTACATTTAAATCAGAAACCTAAACTTACACGTATATGTAAACTGTTCCCAGATTCCAATCCATGTTCTTTGGGAATCAGAACGTACAGGAATTACAGGGATGTGGATTTCGGTAATGGCAGCATTGTGCCATAGATGATTTTTTTTAAATCTCATTTTCCACCGGTGTCAACTGCGTATCCACTTCCCAGTCGAGTTTTCAATATGCCCGTAGAACTGGCAGTACTGATCAATGTCAACATCTCCCAGTTATCCTCTGAATGTTGCACGTTAAATAGCAATAAACAAGGTATCCCCCATTCTTTCTTTGGATTACTTCATTGTAAAATTATGAAACTCGGGCCATTAAAAACGCATAGGGTTAACCCCTCCTTAACAAGTCCTAACATTGTTCCATGCTATATGTGTGCTGTGTACATTAATTTAACTCAACTTTTAATTAACGGATTTAATTCAAGGATTTCATGATGGAGCATGTGTTTCGATTCATTTGACTCCAGTCTTCATTTCCACTTCAGTGTACTCACGGGATCAGCAGGAACGCAACGACGTAAGGAAGTGATATTGCCAACTGTAAATGGCGCCATTCTCGTAAGAAGAAAGCCGCAAAGGATAGAAGCATATACCCCACCGCGAAGGCAATCGAGTGCATGGCACCAACCAAAACTCGTTTCCAGGGCCCAACTAACTCTTTTGCTGTTGACAAAAACAGTGAAAACAACACAGCGTAACAAGTGACTGAACAAACAGGTGCACGTTTTACCTGCAGCAAACTATAGGTGTCGTCTAACTAAGTGAAGAGGTCTGTTTCTATACGTTAGAGCGCCGAATTATAAGTCGCATTACCTCTACTTAGGCCATTATAGAAAGGTTACACATATTCTCTATCAAAATAAAATAAGTATTTTTACCAGCCTAACGATTTCGTGGGGCTATAGCTGCATGTCATAGACAAGAGCATGAAGCATGGAAAGTTTGTGCCAATCTCGCTTAAAATAACTAAAAACAGCTGTTGAGTATGGCGGCCGGACAATCTATGCAAAAGTGTCCGCGAAGTTACACCTGGCGTAAGGCTGGAACTTAACTTCCGTTTAAATAACATTAAAGGTAAGAGTACGTCACCCACAAGCAATCGACGCGATCAAGCTGACACCATAGCCACAAGCTGCCGTGATGAACCGCGCAGCCATGTAAGCCGAAAAGGTGGGTACAAAACTCGTCAAAATGGATGAAATGGAGACGAGAGAAAGACTTAGGAAGAACGCTGCCTTTCGGCCAAGCCTGAAAAAAGAAGTACAAGTAGACCAAAGTAGGCGAAATGTCCACTGTCAAATGGGGGTAAAAGAACACAAAACATAGGTCAGGACAACGTCTCTCTCGCTTAGTACCATGTTAATTGGCCCATTTCTACATATATCTATTATGCAGTCTCAATTGTCAACAACAAAGCTGACCAAAATAGTACATTAAACTAGAGTACCAGTTTGGCTTCATGAGCTGGTATTGTCACCTAGAAGGCAAAGTACGCGAAAATGAAGTTTTGGACGCCATAATATTTAAATTCATTGGCAGAACGACATCATCACGCAGCGTCCTTCAGCCTAATTTTCAAGTGGTCGTAGCGAACGCCGACGGCACGAGAGACGTCAAGGCGCATGACAGTAGCGGGAGAGACATGACGTCATTCTATTGAAAAAGTACACATTTTTATCGAAAAAAAAATGCCTTTTCAGTTGACAATATCGCCTCAGTCAAACTGAGACTCTACTTTGATGTATTTATTTATGGTTAGCTATTCTGTTTGCAACTTTTACTATTAATAAGGAGGGGCAGGAACGTTGTTGTATACGCACGTCCATCATGCGTGTTTGTGTGGTAAGCCTGACTTTCAATGTCCAAATTCGTCAAAATTTAGAAAGTTAGGTGTTGCCTCAGCCTGCGGCAACACATTCGGTCAGTATGATTTCTGAAGCACCCAAAAATTGGATTGAATTTTCCGAACTCGACCCAAGAAATCACACTGGACACGCACTGACGCGCTAGCGACACGACGATGTCTTCTCAAACGTACGTCGCAGATATGCAAATTTTCTGTGTTAATGAGATACCTCTCGGGACGGGGCCTTTTCCCCAAAATCTTTCACATTTTTCCCTTCCATTTATTAAAAAAAACAAGAACTTCCATCGTCTGGATATCGTTTGAAAATGTACAATTTTCAATTGTAACTAATAAAACGACAATTTCATGGACCCTTTGAATTTCCCAACAAGCATGCTGTAAACCATAATTGTTTCGAATCAAGTCTAAGAAGCTCACCAGTCAGCGACCGATCCCCACACTAAAGAGCCCACAAGTGTACCAGCGAACCACACAGATTGAGCAATATCAGCGAAATCTTCCCGCTCACAAACTAGACTGAACTGTTAATTAAAAAAAGAAAAGGGATGCAATGAACAATACATAAATATGCCAAAACAAAGCAAACGTAAACAAAACCCCAGAACAAAAAGTTAATATTTGTAGCCGTACACCTTGCGATCAGTTTGTGAAGTGTTATTATTGCATACGTTGCTAGGAATATGAAACAGTGGAGATCGTGTGCTGGGCAGTGATGGGTTGAGCATTCCCAATTGATTTTACTTTCCAGTGGAGAGTGTTCTTATCTAGCACTCCATGGAAAACGGAATCAGAGATTGTAAACGGGATTAAGTTATGCTGTTGGTGCCAGAACTGATTAACTTAAACCTTATATTGGTCAAACAAAGAATTTTATAATGCACCAGAAAAAAGCAAATTACATATGCTCGCATTTGCTCATCCTAATTTTATATCAGGCAAATCGTCCTTATATGAATTGAATTGAATTGGTTTATTACAATAAAACGTCATCACGGCCTATGGTCGAATTGAAAGTGTTTGTACAATGTAAATAGTAGTTTGAGGATGCCAGACAAATAAGGCATAGGACTGTTACGAAATCGATTCGGTCTACACTAGAAGCTTTCTCTTTTTATCTCTTTTGAATTTTTTTTTTACTTTTTCTTTTGCTTCTTTTCATATAAAACGCCAAATAAATGTCGGAATTTACAATAACATACCTCGTCGTTGATTGTGGACTTGTAGCGCGATCGATCAAAATCCCACCCAGCATCACAGGCGATGACATCCGTGGAATTCCAACCTTGATCGCCATCGTCCTCAGCAGTCGCGTACCGCTCACACGAGGAGTAAACTCGCTTCCCGTCGTCGTCCAGCTCATACGGTATGCTCTCGTTCTTCTGTTCCTCCTGACAGGCTGACACAGAGTTCAGCTGAAGTTGAGTGCAGTTGATAGCCTCGCTTGCCGGAATCAAGCACCAATGATCGGTGTTGGCGGCCAGAAACACTTGAGCTAGGAACTGACACGCCGATGGACCTTGCATCAGGCATAGAGCCAGGACAACGAGCTTTTGGTACTTGCCGAAGTGCCCAACGTGATCCAAGATACCATCGTAATGCATTTTGATAGTCGCTATTTCTAGTGCTGTGAATATGAAAAAAACGCACAGTGACAGTCGATGATATCAAACTGGCTTTGCGTTGGGTTTGGTAATTTTATGCTAGGATATTTCGCCCTATACTCTCACTTGTATATTCACTCTTTTCTCAGTCTAAACGCAGACACACACTTAAAAGTGAACAGAAGTGAAAGAGATACACGTACTTTGACATCACATGGCTGCACCAATTAGCCAACCTTGATTTAACGTCATTGTGCCTCATGATTCATAACAGTTTATATACCATACACTGCAAAGTATTTCGTGTTTTAAATGACCCAAAGGATTATGTACTTTTTATTCCGCACACGTCTAACCGTTGGTATAAAACGGGTGTCCCAAACCCAGTGCTAACAACTATACTTACGTGTATTTAACCAACGTACCAGTAAGCCAAAAATGTACTTCAAATTGGCTGATATTGTGTCACCAACCAATAGTCTATCACAAATCGGCCAGTAGAGTAGAAGAATTTCTGACAACACTTTGACCCGATAAGATATCACCTGTCGACGGGTAATTTATCTACCGACAACTAGTCAAAAAATGACCGATGATGGATCAGTCTGGGAAAAGGGAAACTTTGGAGGAGAATTGTTTGTGTAATTTCAGCACGTGACCAACTGTCTCAAACTGTCTCCAAACGAGAGATGAGTGATAAATAAGGCTCTTGAAGTTTGTTCCAGAACATTTTGGGGCTCAATCAAGCTGAAAGCTCTATTGTTTGTGCCTTTTCAAATAATCTTTTTCTTTCTCTTCATAACGACCCTTGAAGGAATGTGATATCCTGTAACGAATAAATTTTCTTGCTTGTATCTGCTTGCCTTTATGCAGCTTTAAGGTTGCTTCTAATGTTGCACTCATGACAAGAAAAAGTCCAAAAGGTTTCTTAACAAATCGCCATAAATCAAGTGACACGCAGTTACGATTAAATGTCTTTTGACTTGTCCAATGGGAGACTTTGAGACGCTGGTGGCAGCAGACACACCGATTTTGTTTATAATACTGATCAGAACCACGCACGCATGTTCGTGACAACGTGCGCATGCTCAAAAATGGCAACAAGGACCGGCATGTTGGCCGCCACCAAGCGTCTCAATGTCACATATTAAAGTCACACAACGCAATGAGCGACTGGCCACATCCTGAATGGAGATTCAATACTGAAGAAAGCGTGTGTACACTGGATTTGGGGTGTGGAGATTATTATTTGCAAACTTCAGTGTCACAAGCGCATCCGAATCATGTCCACGTTTTGATATCTAAATTTTAACTTTTGGATCATTTACGTAGGCCAATTTTCTTTTATTGCTAACTTATTGCAAAGCTCATTTCTAGAAACAAATTAATTCAACTTAGTCATCTATTTTTCACAATGCCACACCCAAAATGCACGAGCATTAAAGATTTAAAAGGAGACATGAAATGCAATTTTTATGACCAACTTTCTTGCAGTGTTACAATGACTGTCCACCTCACAGTGATGTAGTGCCTAGATGCTGAGCCTTGGCTGCCTAAAGACTTGATTTTAGTGCCTTAAGTGCAAAGCCTAAGCCTTGAGGGATCAATGCCTTGTGATTCAAGAGCCTTGCTTCGTCAAGGCCCTCGGATTTTTTTAATTTTTCAGGTAAATTTTTTTGAAATTTTGTTTTCTACGAACATACATGTACGCCTGAGGGTCAGCTTTGAGCAGTCTACAAAGCTGCAGTATTTACGATAATCATATACTGCCATGGAGAAGGGAAACACCCTACATTTTGTTCACTTGTACATTTGGAGTATGAACATTTTGCTGCGTTCCCAAAACAAATCTATGGTCATTTTACATATTTTGAATTATAACCGTACTTGTAGCCACAAGGCCAGGGAGATTATTTTTAGCTTCCAAAAATTATATGGAATACATATACATCTATATGTAGATAGAACATCTGTGTTGCAGACTGCAACTTTGATCGCCCTTTAAGTATGCTGCCTCACGCAGGAAATGGTAGCCTATCTTGCATACCTATGGCCACAAGGCCAGGGAGACTATTTTTAGTTTCCATAAAATTATATACATGTACATGTAGATAGAACATCTGTGTGGAAGACTGCAAATCGCCCTTTAAGTATACTGACTCACGCAGGAAATGGTATTTTGCTTATTACACTTGTTGGTCAAATTATGAGTTTCTTTCTATGGTCTGATCTTGCACACGTCATACAGAATTCATTTGACTTGTCACCAGAGAGTTGTTGACTCCATATCTGTAATAAATACGTTATAAGTTGTATATAGCATGTCCCCCCCTCCAAAAAAATGCAACTCAAATGTAACATTCATTCTCCCAAAGTATTAATGGTAACCAATCAAAACTTACCGTGTTTTCTTTTTATGCTGAGAATTTCATTTGAAACCCATGCTACAGTGCAGATGTTTTCAGTTTAATACGTAGCACAGAACTCTACTCAGCTCAGTATCTGGATTCTGTGGGCCATTTTCAATGGTTTCGTGTTAGTGTTAAATGGAGTATTAAGAAGCACAGCTGCGTGATTGTTGCGTGTTTTGTACGATCTCCAGAATGCACTTTGTGCACGACCTCCGACCGTGAGGTTCAGCACTTCGTGTTTGCGAAGCTTTAATCGAAGTTTATGGTCAGCTAATGGCAATACTTTGACACGGGCCAAAGTGTTGGCTTAAATGATAAAAACATGGCCTTGATACAATCACAGTGATTTATCTTCTAAGTATCACGGATCACGTGTGTTTTGGCGATATATTTCAAATCACTGGTTATCTTGATCAATTTTGGATGAACTAATAAGGTGTAGAGAGAATATTTTCAGCAAAGAGGAAGACAGAGAAAAAATCGAATGGATAACCGCCACATAGAGCGAGCTCGCGCACCTGCCAGAAATTTGCCCACAATGCTTTGCGCGTCGTTAGCTGTGACCCCTTGTGACTTATTTCCTTCACTTAAATCTGCGCAAGGCCACCAGCCCTTGCCAGCGCCCTGTTTGGGCGCTGGGCGACGAGTAAAGCAGTATTGATATTATACTTAAGGATCTTGGCCTTAGCCGAGAGGGTTAAGCCTATAAGGCTTGAGAGTCCATGACTTGGCCTTGGCCTTGAGGATCAGAGCCTTTGCTCCAACACTAACACCTGCTTTTGCTCCAGCGCCACCGCATGCTTTGTAATAGAAATCCAAGAGAGAAACTTAAATATTTAGGGTTTTTATGCAAAGGTAATTTCCATGTTCAATATTGAAAGCAAGACGCCATATAAAGCTGAACAATAGTGTCTCCATAGCTCTATATAGATGTGTTTCTCGCTTTTCCATATTTTTCTTGAAAAAACTCCAACTTGCTACTTTATAGAGTTGATCAGATTGTTTTTAAAAAGAATATTTGGCCCGTTTGCTTAGTGTGTGAAAGATATTTTTCTGTACTTTGTGTATCCTCTCTTGACAAGGAGCGCCTTGTGTGACCACAAAAAAAATATATAGGCCTGTATTTATACCGGCTATATTGACACCAATCATGCTTCAGAGCCACCATATACACAAAACAAGACCCGGCGCATAGGGTGCACCTACAACGTCCTTCACCCCTATATCTTATTGTTGACATCTATTGTGGGAATTATATTCCGCGCTTGTGCACGATGTAATAGGCTACAGTTAAGGAATTCTTCATTTTACATCGGCAGGTTGACTGTATTGGCCACCGGACAAAACCCCAGACAATAAATAGACCAAACCATTGTTCGGGGCTCTCCTTACTGACACTTCGGCTTTGTCCCGATACTCAACTCAGACTTGTGTAATTTTGTGGTGATATAGGCATGTGTAGTCTCGAATTATTAAAATAGATAGATTAAATTAGCCTATAGGTGCCTCGAAAACAGCGTTCGGATTCATGGGTAAGCCTAACAAATGAAAGAATAAAAACAAAAACCTAAGCCCTTGCTATTATACAACGCAGATGATTAACTCAAGTATACATACGTACATCCAAAAGTTGTGAATATGTTCGAAATAGATTTCTGCGGAGTTAACAATATTTCTGGTCATGGTGGCTTGTTTCTATGTGTGACATATGTTCACAGTGTATGTACAATTATGTTACACCATATGCCGAAATATTAATGTGAAATGTTAACCTATGTTAGCCTGTAGGTGCCTCGAAAACAGCGTTTAGATCATGGGTAGGCCTAACGACTGAATAAAAACAAGATTTCAAGCCCCCCTGCTATAATAAACCGCAGATGAATAACTCAGGGAGGTATTCACGGAATACATAATGTACATCCAAAAATTGTGAATATATTCGAAATACATTCCTGCAGAGTTAACAATATTTCTGGTCATGGTGGCTTGTGCCCAAAATATATCACGTGACAGCAGATGATACCAAACCAAACCCCACTACTAAAACAGAATAGACAGAGGTGTATTTAAAAACTAAATCTAAGCTGTGGCTCACCTCAGGTGCGTGCGCTGCCTGCCGACGCAGGACTCCACTGAATTTGAATAACAGTGAACAGAAGTAGGCCTAGGCCGGTAGTAGATGGATGGCATAAATGAAATGGAAGCCGCTTTAAACTCCACGAACACAGACGAAATTATATAATGTAGACTATGGCACGCAAAACGTTGCAAAATTTAATGTTTCATTTCTATGTGTGAGATATGTTTACAGTGTGTGTACAATTATGTCACACTATATGGCCAAATATTAATGTGAAATGTTCAGTATGTGCGATTTCCTACAATGTGCGATGTTATTATGAGCAATGTTTAATTGTGTGCGCGTGGCTTCTTTAGCAAGCGACACTTAAGCCTGGCTTCCACATGGTCGTTTGTAACACAGACGGTCTGCAAGACGTCAAGACGGAGACAATCGCGGAAGAAACGCTGCACAACACTCGTGGACAGGGGGTGCGCACGCATTACATGCCTCTTCGACCAATAGGTTAATGTCATGATTTGCCGAATGCACGCATGCGTCAAGCTGAGGAATGTGCGTGTGAGTACCCGCGGTTTTCATAGGGCGTCTAATCGGATCAGTCTCTATGCGAAAGTGAAATGAATTTGACGTCACGACAAATTTGCAGCGAGAATTTCGCTCGAGTTCTCGTGTGTTCAACTTTACGGATTCATAACGAAAATATTTGATCTGACGTCACAAATGCACGTTCGGTTTTGCGTGAAGCTATGAACCGGCCTTTATTCAAGGCGTGACGGCACGAAGTTTCCCGACATTGTGCCGTCGTGTGTATACACGATCGCGTCGTGTCGCGTTGGGCGTCGCATGACGCAACGCGCAACGCGACTGTCAAGGGAAGGAACGACGTTTAGGCAGCAAACTATGCTAAAACAAAAAATAATAATAATTGAAGATAGTGCCAGCAGTTGAGGTTGCTAACCACCAAGATCATCCTGCCTGCCTAATCAAATGTCATTTGTTTCTGTTTGACTGTACAAATCATTTTATATTGAGACCTCAGTAAATTAAACACTATCCAAATCAGCTAGTCGTGTCGTCGTCTTAATGCAACTGGGGCCCACTGCTTCAACGCTTTCGAATTTTGCTCTCTACGTGCTACGTGTGTTGGCCTCGTGTGCCGTGGCCTATCCATCTCTTGGAAAATCCTGGATTTGTCATTAACGTCATTAATATTTCGATGAAACTGACTAAGTACTTCAAAGAAATGAAGTGAGACTGACATATAATGGCCTGCACGAATAAAACTACTGCGCTGTCGATTGTGAAGTTGGTAGATCCGGGTATTTTACAATCGGTTCGCCCACGTACAAAATGGTGGACGGGTTATACGGGCCAACACCTCCGCTTACAGTGTGCACAATGTAGACTAAAGGCGCCTTCCGTATGTACGTTCTTTGGCTGCGTTGCGTATACGATGCGCTCACTTTCAGGATACAAAAAAGTAAACCATTAGCATAACACACGCGTGCGTTGCGTATTTTGACAGGTTGACGCGCATATGGAAATGTGCCTTTCCCCTAGAGCGATTTTGACGGCCGAACGCAACCACAGTAATGGCTTCTAATTGTGGTTGTTGTTAGTACGCGTCAACTCTTAATTCACTAGATAGGCACGTCTCAACCTCACGGCACTACAGGACAGACCCTTGTTGGTTTGATACCAGAATGAATTTGATTGTATTTGACCCTCCAAAGGTAGAATGATTCTTTTAAGAGGTGGCAGTTCACTTTCCTGGTTACATAAGGGGACACCACCAACGTACCTCTGGGATTGAAGAACACACGTATCGCAGTCAAGCAAACTGAACGTACTGTGCACTGCACAAACAACACACAGTAACGCACATACCAATGAAGGTGAAAGATTTTTATTGTGTTCTGATACTAAAATGAATAAGTCACAGGCTTAGACCACACTCATAATTATTGTTCATGATTTTCACTAACGTTCGTGTGGACGGTTTTGGACCGACGTGTTTAATCCTTCGTCCACGATCGGAGTCAGTCACACATAGACGTGCGGTAGTGCACGTCGCAAAGCCGTGACTGCGGTGACGGCAGTCACTTTGCTTCGCAACGAAGTGCTCTTAATTCGACAAATCCACAGCGTTACATTGTTGAGGGAAGAGACACAAAGCTGTGGTAAATTTTCCCAACCTTTGAAAAAAAAAGAACTTCTGTGAGCATCTTCGGTCAGTAGATCCCGCTGTGGCATTATCTAGGCACTCGGGAACGTCCTATGGTTTATGGACTTTCGCAAGATAAATTACATGAGTTTTGGGTGTCAAAAACGAGCAGTGTTTTCTTGATTTTTTCAAACCGATGAACTAAAACGAAACAAGCCCATTAAATGATACACAAATAAATGAACAAGAAGTCGGTAAATTTTTGAAAAATAACGACAACTGCAAATGGTGTTCGCCTATATACCACCTTAAACAACACAACTGCATCAGAACTCTCGTGAAAAATCATTAAAATTAATTAAAATCAATGTGGGGTGACCATATGACATGTATGGTTGCTTGGATGGGTGATACACAGTGCCGGTAACCAATTCCAAACAAAACTTTACTTCAAAAGATACAATTTTTTTCTACCAAAAGTTTAAGATTAAAGGTTAAGTTTTAAAATTTTAACATAAACCCCGTCACCAAACCCAAACCCCATCCGTGGCGTGGGGGGGGGACTTGCCCTTCCTGTCTATCAAGGCATTTCCCTGTTTAATAAGAACCAATACGCAGTAGTGTAGCAAATATCTACAGGTTCTGATTCTTGAATGGCCGAGAGATAGTTATTTGACAGTCACTGTTTTTGCTATGTGAATCAATGTAGTATACCCGTCGAATATGCATGCATACTAGTATGGGCGCTGCGCATATTCCAAAGTACTAGCACTATCCGGTTCGTGACTTCGTCACAAAGGCTGCCATTGGACGATCGCTAAAGTTGTGCGTTAACTTCCGGTTCCATTACTCCATGGAAACGGTGATAAATGCATGTAACTCTATGTACAGACCATGTGCAGTGGGCGTGGTTTAAACTGAAGTGATGTCACACTTACGAACCGGATGCACAGCGCTGGGAACAAACATGGTCGTGAAGAGGTAGTCTGGAAAAGTGCTGGTAAATTTTAAACATATATACCTCGTTCAAATAGACGTACCTTTTATATATATTTCATATAGGGCCTAGATAAATCAGTTATCGCTTTCAAGCAGAATCTGTGGGAGAGGTGTTTTTGCTTCAGAAAAACAGAATGCTCCGTGGATCAGAGAAATATAGAAGGGCTGCGTAGCACCATGATCAGAATATCGACAAGAATATAATATCAAATCAGTGCTCTGAAATATGTGATTGCCGAGCTTTCGGTAACTGAGTACCTTCTTCAGGGCAAGCAGATCAGAACTGAATCTGCTTGCCCTGAAGAAGGTACTCAGTTGCCGAAAGCTCGGCAATCACACATTTCGTAGCACTGATTTGATATTATATTCTTGTCGATGTGCTCGGTGGATCACCTTGGGATGACGACTTCATATTTTTCCTGTGATGTCCCAATCGTGTTGGACTGCGATGTGTTGTGATGGTAATGAGTGGGTATGTTGTGATGGTAATCTACTTATTCAAAATAAACTAGTTAAGCATGCAGCGTTCGCGCGTGCGCTTGCACGTGGTTGAAGCTGTCCGTAGGATTATGCGATCACCGTGGCCAAGGCGGTCCCCATGTGGCGGTATTGTTTACATTTAGCGCAATCCAGTCACGTGGGTTAAAAAGGTCTGTACTATTTTCAAGGATGAATTTGCGCCGGATTTTTTTTGGCCCTACCCGATGTGTAATATAACACTGTATATTCAGTATTTACCCCGAAGACTTGTGAAGAAAAACCGAAAGCGTACTCGGGTGGGACCTGGGCCCACGACTTCCTGCTTACTAGTGTAGACCATGGACGAATAAAAGCATATGCAGCAAGGTATGAGACGGAGAGAACCCCCCTGCTTTGTGTTGGTCATTGTCTCGCAGGAATCTGGGGAATTCCTTTCAGACATCTTGGGGTGGGTGTATTATGTAACAATAGTCTGGAATGTGTATAGGGATTAGACATGTTGGGGGGTACCCCTCGGTCTCATTTCTTGCTGGGTATATATAAAAGAAAGTCTGGACTCGCAATGCCCTTAATCAGCTTGTAGAAATCACTGAATCCACTAGCAGCCATTTTACAGAGCCAAATACGAAGCTTGCCTGGCAATGCCCGCCTTTGTTCTCTCTGGCGTCCATAGAAGCGAGCCAACCCGCGCATCTGTATTCGGCTCGATAAAATGGCGGCTGGTTGGCTTCTATTTCATACAAAGGCATTGCACGTCCAGTTTTTTTTATATACGTCCGCGGTGCAGACGTCTTACACGCTCAACCACCGAGCTTGCCGGTGTCGACTTGCTGGTTCGAGTCAGATGTAGCAGCAGGTACCGCAAACAACTATTATAATATTATAATACACGTCGGGCAGGGCTAAAAAAAATTACAAAATTAATTATACAGTATACACCATGAAATTAAAGCAGGCAATATATTAGCAACTTTCTTGGAAGTGATTGCACTGCCGAATTTGAATGAACAATCGTTTTAAGAAATAAAGTTATTACCCCTCTTCCAACTAACCTCGGTTCGAAAACATTCTTAAATTTTATATCGGCCGTATTGTAACGGCTGTAACCCTTTCAGCAGAACGAGCTCTCATAGACGTTCACAGATCGTGGCCCCTGAAATTATAAATATTCAAACTTAAATGTTACTGTTTTACAGTTGCCAGTTTTCCTCATTTTCCTTTGGCCAAGGAGTTAAATAGGTAGAGTACCTAAATACAGGCTTTCCCCCCAAAAAAACTGAAATGGCAAGCAAAACTTAGTTTCACACCAATTTCATAAAATCGTCAAAAAAATACACGAAAAACTCTCTTCTCTTTGGAAAAGCATCCGATTGGAAAGTAACTGATGCATTGGTGTAACTTGACGCTCAACAATCCAACTGCAAGGATTTCAAACAGACACATTTTCATCGGATTTTCTGTCGAGTCTTGACAGAGGCAAGTAGTTGCTAAGATGGCTGGCGGTGGTGGTAGTGTTATCCTGGTCACTCTTGCTGAACAGATGAGATCCCGGGCCCTCTGCAACAAGGGTTGTAATCAAACAAAACATTCATGTGAAATAATCTGTACAAAGTTGATTAATGCTGGTTAACTCTTAACTAGCGCAAGTTTGAGCGACGACAATGTACGGCTCGACTAGCACCGCCCGAAAGATGGAAGGTTTGGACAAGCTAGTCCACCGTTTGTAACCAGCAGGCCCCAGGGTATGGTCACACCGCTGGTTGTCAATAACCAATTTCATTTATCATTACGGAGGGGACCATTCACATGAAAATAAATGTACGAGATTTCATTGACCGTGTGCGCTGCGAGAATCCTAGCCAACTTCGAAATGTGAGAAATAATGAGATTTAAAAAAAAATGGCCAACTAGGGTCGATCGAGTGTCAAATGAACTGCGCGCGCATTGTTAAAAAGCATCTGACAACTGGTCGAACTAAACTTCACGTCAAACTTGCCATATTGTTCACGAAAAAAACGGTAAAACAACGAGAAAACGAAGTATGTCCATAAACAGCGAAATATGAAAAAAAATCGAAAGTTTTCTTTGACTTGAAAAGCTGCAAAAATTTTGAATCTTCACCACTTAAAAAGTTTAGCTCACAACAGACTTATATATATATATATCAATAATACAAAAATAGGCAAAAAATACAAACATTCAAGAATCAAACAATGCTTTCTGCTCTCTGATTTTGCTTTGCTTACTGTGTTTAATTCCATACCCTAAAGTGTCTAGTTTGTCTGCGCTATTCGTTTTAGATTGTTGCGTTTGTCCTTTTAGGTGCGCTGTGGTGACTTTTTATTGCTGTTTATTAAGCTGTGCACAGCATGTTAAGTCGTTCTATGTTTGTGGTAAAGTCGTCGTGGTAGAGGTAAGAGATTTTGTCAGTAAAGACGTACTTCCAAACTTCTCCCCTTCCTCGATGGTGTCAGGCAATTCCCGGCCCAGGGTTTCAGGCAGCATCAGCGACAGTGTCCCGGCCAGTAAGGAGCTTCCAGCGAAGACACACAGAGGAAGCGGTTCCCAGTACTTGCCAAGGAGCAGAATGATGGGGCAGAGAATGCCGCTGATACGCCCTGCCATGGAAGACATACCCATGCCGATGCTCCTGCATTATAGAGAAGATAATTTCAGCCCTTTAAATATGGCATTAGTCCCAGGGTTAATAATTATATCCTCTCCTTGCACTACAATTCCTCACGTTCAAATCCTGCCTAGAGGGCACCGTGGATTAATGTTGTTCAAGTGCACCCACGATTTCATTCTGTGTAAGCAAGCTTTTCCCTTAATCCGCCTCCTCTACCATAAGTGCAAACATGAGGCTTCAATGAAACCGAGTCATAAAGCTAGTTTAAAAGACAACCTTAAGACCAAGTCACATATATTTCATTCTAAACGTTTTCTCTGCAATATGAATATCTTTAAATTGTTTGAAACAAATAATACAAGATCGAAAGCCTTCAAACCTGACAACCGTCGGATAGATTTCACAAGAGTAGATGTAGATGTGGCTGAAAGCCCCGCTGACAGCAAACTTCCCTGCCATGGCTACTGTTGCCCGCGCTGGACCCAAGGCTGTTTCGAACACACCATGGAAGAAAACAAATCCAGAGGTACAGTTAGGGATAATCTGTAAGGCTAAAGATCCTTAGGCATAACAGGAGCGACAAAATTTTTTTTCTGTGTAAGCTCGACAACAACGGATATCAAATAAATTTGTTCGGCTCTACCTAGTCTTGGTTCCAAGACCTTCCAGTAGTCATTCCGTGACACGAACCACACACGTACACTTTTAGAGGGCGCTATCACCACAAATCGTTATCCTGTGATAGCGATTAGTGATGTGACAGCGTCCTGTTGGCCTACATGTACCTGTAATGCACATATATGTGTGTACATGTATAGTACAGTACATGTGATGGTTGTGTCGTGGAACAACTGGAAGGTCTTGCAACCAAGACTAGGCCCTACCCTGCACTAATGAACAATTTGGCCAGGCTGATGTTGGTCCGTCACAATGTTCCAAACCCTTGCAACCACTTGTAAGTACATGTACATGCACATCAATGTGTGCATGCGTAAAACTCACGAATGAAAATGCTGATGAAACAGAACACTCCTGCAGAAATGTAGAATCCGACCAATGAGAGACGCCTGCCGATTCGCTCCATTATGAACCAACAGAAAAGGTAGCTTGGAATCTCAACAGCTCCGGAAACGAAGGCAGCGATGTAGTCGTCGACACCAAGGGCTTGAGTACTCAGAGACAGCCCGTAAAACACCATGATGGCAGCAAACCTACAAGAAAATTGGAACCGACTCGTCGGTTCAGTTCTATGGCCTACCATGCTAACGAAGATCAACCCGAGAAAACCCAACTACAGGATCTGACAGTCAACCTTTAGAGGGATCCGAATACGACGCTTTTAGCGTCGACCTGCGCACTTCCGCGTTTGAAAACGATCGAGGCTGTATGTGTCGGCTTCATCGTCGATCACACGATTAAAAGTAAGGAGTCAAGACACAAAATACACACAGGTATGTTACATTTTAGACTTTTCACGTTGCAAAATTTAGTGGCCGAGTCTTTCAGGATGACTCGACACGTAAAACCACAAGAAGCAATAAAAGCAATTTACTACTAACGTACCGGCGATGGTCGTGTATCTGCATGTGCAGAGGGCGTGGTTTAAACTGAAATGGCGTCACCCCTACGAACCGGACACTGCATGTACTGTGTCGACTCCGCGGGCGCGCGCGAGAAAGATAATACAAAGAGCCTCGGTTTCGATGCGGATATGGGCAGACGGCGCTCATGTGAAACCCCTCTATAGTTCTGGCGGAGAAGTGAGAGTAAATCCGGCATTTTTGCCCAGCCACACAAATAGAATGTAGGGCCTACATCTTTACAGTTACTTCGCTTCACAAAGGAATACGTAGATTTCATTGGGGGCTTGGGAGACGCTTGGTGGCTGCAGACAAAGGGTCCTTTCAATTTGTGCTCAGATTTACACGTGCATGCCAAGTATGTTTGAACCTATCGTTTAGCTTGTGCGCATGCGCACTGAATCATGCTAAGGTCAGTGGCCAGCAAGATGGCTTTTGACTAAGGTAGGTTGACCCCAAAAGTAACAGATCGACATCACACTCAGATTTCGTTGTTTCCCCCTTTGTTTCCATACTGATTAGAATTTCAACCCCAAAAGTCTCGGCAGTGATAAACTAAAAATGCACTCACGGTCTCTGGGGACCAAACCTAAGTGATGCACTGCGCGTGCGTGCCCAGGACAGACAAAAAGGACTGTTGGTTTTCTTTCACCACCAACCGTCTCACGACAACCCACTCTCCTCACCAGTCAAGGCACATTACTAGAGTTTTCTTCCGCAAGTTGGGGGTTCGGAAGAGATCCAAGTGTGTCACTCGTCGTGCTGCATCAGACGGAACCTCCTGACAGTAAGTACATGATCATATACATGTTCAAATCATAATCAATTATTGTTAGAATAATCCTGGCGTATTTGGAGCACACGTTGGGTACAGGGGATGAGTTCTTTGCTGTGCAGAAAACTAAATCAATTTTTGGTCCAAAAATCTAGAAATTATCTGTGCTTTGGAACGAACGGGATCGTAACTATACAATAGCCTTTCAAAGCACTCTGTCTTTTTTTTTTCAATTGCATGTGTAATACTTGTGGAAACAGATTTTGAATTAAATTTGTTGAATCACTTGCTTCCGAACCATTTAGCAACACCTCAACGGAATCCTTTTAACTTATTTTACGCTAAAGGGTTAGCATTTCAAGTTGGAAAGACTGACACTGCCAGGGAAATGCCGAAACTATGAGTAGTATAAGAGGTACTGGCATCATTTTAAAACCTTGTGCAGAGCGCCCTCAGTCAGCTATTGACGGCCATTTTCGTAATTTCTTAATTAAAATTTTTTTACGGCCAAATGCAAAGACCTTATAAACCAACCTACCTCTGCCGATGCTGAATAACCTAGTTTAGCCGCCTTTGAGGTAGGAACTTCCCCTTGGCTGGTATAAGTTTCACCAGAGCCAGCCTCTTGTTAAGTCCCACAGGAATACGTACTATAATCTCTCTGCCACGTGGCCCTTATGGGGTCGATTACACAAAGGCTGTCTGTCGTTTATCAATTGTCAGTCTCTCTGGTGTGTCTCTGAGCTGTCTAGACAGCAGTTTGAGTTGTTTCATCCTGTGGGGGGATCACATTTTTGTTGACTTAGTGGCCCCCTCCCCTGGACTGGATAAAATGTACTGTTGCCGTATTCTGACCTTTTTTTCTTCTTTTTTTTGGTAGGCATTGGTAGATGCCCAGGGACACCCTCAAATCAATTTAAATGCCATTACAAGGGTGTTTGGGGCTGGGGGCATGATTACAAATGGCTATATGACATTGACGGAGTTGGGCCCATGATCAGTTAAATACGAAGTCGGTGCACCAGAGGATTTTAACTGAAGTCTTCAAGTGTTTCATTACGTGGAAAAACCATGGATTTGGAAAAGTACGTTGAGAAAATATTGATCAATAGGCCCAACCATCACAATTTGCATTCTACATAATACCTTTTTCTGTTCGTCGGTAGGTCCAGTTTCACGACTCTTATTAATTACGTCCTCAGAAACCGTTGTGCCGTTGACTTTGGCAATTTTACGGATGATCTTCTTAGCTTCATTGAACTTGCCTTTCGATATCAGCCAACGCGGTGACTCAGGAAAGATTCTGCCGACGAAAGCAGGGAAATGATTGAATTCTTGGCCAATGTTTAAGGCATACATGGGGTAATGAAAAAGTACATAAATCTGTCCCTCCGTACTTCATTTTGATAATGTGCAGTGTCATCACATGTCTGTAAGCAGATGTCATTTGACAAATAACTTGGGTTCACCCAGTTTGAACAGCATGTCCTGCTTCTGTAACAGTTAACACTTAATTCGGAGGCGTGTGTCATACCAGACTGGGCTGACCGTAAATTCCATCCCACAAACTACAAAACTGCTTATCGCATATAACTATTAAGTGATTAATTGGAAGAGTTTGAACAAATTTTCCTTCAGGAATAAGGACTGGAATTACATGAGTTTTGATCACAATGATGACAGTTGTGCTGTCATGAATGAAACTCCCAAATGCCTGTTGACAATGTAATTTGTTCAACTTATTTTCGCAAGGTTTTGAACCGAACACGGAGTCGTATCAACTTCGATTTTCCCGGTTGCGTATTTTTTCCCTTGGAGGTTTAAGGGTGATTATAATGAAATGGGTGTATCTGAAACGTTGCGCATGCGTTTTGTGTAGGGAGTGGGGGCAATTTCCATAAATGGGGTACACAAACTTTTAAGTATAAGACTCAACAAAATTGCTTTCCTTACCGACTTGCAGGCTAGCTTTTTGTAAGGAAAGCGTTATAGGTCTACTTAGAACCAACAAACCGAGGGTTCAAGTTTATTACGTAGGCTAGTAATTGTTTTTCTTGGTGGTAATTAGTCGGTTGGAGAATGTTTTTACAATAGTAAAGTAAAACCCGACAGTTACCCTAGCAATTAAGTTTCTAAATGTCCATTAACCTGATCGAGCTTGCAGTTAACCACGCCCATATATGATAACTACCCCCAACCCTCCTAGGAAAAAATACGCTTCCCAGTTAGCAAGGTCGTAAAAAACGGTTACAATAAACTATGCAACAGGATCAAGACGAACTAAGTAATTGACTGAACCCGGATCTGAACCTGCGACCTCCGGGATACCGTACCGCTGCTCCTCCAACTGAGCTATCTAGCCCTCTGTTGGCGGCTCTTCCCATGTGTCAATGTCTTTGCTTCAGCGTAGTCGGAAGCCATGAAACCCAAAACACAGTAAAGCCAGGGATCACCCCCCATTAACACAACACAAACCTGGGAAGTGGTGAATTGGGATCACTCAGGGAGGATACGATTGTTGGCACACAAATCACGAAACAGATCACATATGGAACTGACTGTACTGAGTCTTGGTCTTCATCTTAAACAGTTTTGCGATATTCCAGGAGAAATTGTTGGTGGAAGATTTTTTAATTAAGGACAGAGTCATGTTCGTATGCTCTTTGACAAAGACTGACTTGTGCAAAACCATCAAAGTAGCACTGTCACGTGCATATTGTGGAAAGTTTTTTCCTGAGAAATGAAAAACTTTCACCTTCCGTTCACTTGAATGAAAACGTGTGAAGATCTTGTTTGTATTGTTTAAACACACAATACATGTAGTAATCAACATGAAAACACGCAAAGCAGAATATCCACTTTTTCCTTTAAAGTTGTAGTGAAGGAAGAAAGAGCCACTTATTCCCCTTTGTTGTTAATTTCTCCTCAAGTACATGTATATACTTACAGGATCAGTAGGAATCCAGGGATATAAGGAAGTGATATTGCCAACTGTAGATGGCGCCATTCCCGTACAAAGAAAGCCACAAAGGATAAGAGCAAGAAACCCAGTGCGAAGGCGATCGAGTGCAGAGTACCAACCAAAACACGTTTCTGAGGCCCAACTATCTCCGTTGCTGTTGACAAGATAATACAACCATACAGCATCAATGACTGACAACGTCAGGTTGGAGCTTTTGCCTTGGAGTAAAGTAATCTAAAGCTGTAGTTTGACGGGTTGAATATTATAAAATGTAATGCAACATTTAGAATATATAAAATTTATGAGGTCCCTCGTCAAATATCGCTTCTTATTAACCAAAAAATACACACGCTCATTATCTCAAGAAGACATGAACTTGTAATTAGCCCGACTTCGCACATTTTACACGTGCAAAGTTATGGGTTGCAAGCATAAGCATAAGCATAAAAAAGAGAGCAAATTTTGTTGCAATCGGGTGGTTCAGTATTACGTGCAATGTTTCGTTTAATAGGGCAAACGACAACAATTGCTGAACTGCCTCTCGGACTTTGCTGCACTTTTGATGGAGGCCGAAATCCAATTTCTGTAGAATTGAGAAAGGCAAGAAATTGAATACCCACATGCAATGGAAGCTATCAGGCTAGCTCCGTAGCCACAAGCTGCAGTGATGAACCGCATAGCCATGTAAGCTGCAAAGTTGGGTACAAAACTCGTCACAATGGATGAAATAGTGACGAGAAAAAGACTGAAGAAGAAGGCAAACTTTCGGCCAAGCCTGGCAAAAAAAGAGAAGAAGCAAGAAAACAGAAACACAAGTAAACCAAAGTATATCAAATGGAGTATATAAGCATACAGCACACAGCCTGGGTCAGCTTGTTGGTGTTTTTTGACATTATCAGGGATTGGATATATATGCGATAGGCCACAGATTGGGGCATTTCTTTATTTGGCCAGTTGACTGAATTAAGAAAATAATTGCGCCTTGGTCAACATATATACAATTGAAACTGATGAAGTAAATAAATATACTTACTCCTATATAGGGGACTTTCAAGTTAGACGATTATATTCTGCTCTTAAAAACTAATGTATTATTTTCTCGAGCTCAAACCTCAAAATTAGAAAGGAAACCATGTCAGAGCGGTACCCCCTTTACAGGTTTCTTCAGGTTTACGAGCTAAAGTTAGGCGCTTTTGGTGTCATCAGATATAAATAATAATATGAACAATAATTACAGGATTGAATCTGAGATTTCGGAAACCGTGTTGCCCGCGACTCACCTCTCGCGCGAAGTCTGCAAAGTTCCCCGAATCGCAAAGTTTGTTTTTAGCTCATGCATGCAAAAGGCAGCCCTGCTGATTTTTGTCGACTGCGTGCACTTTATACGAAAGAAATTATTTTTTGAAGTCTTTATTTGGTACTCAAAAACATGTTTTAACTAGAAAATAAAAGCCATGATGATTTTAGAAATTTCAAAATCTGGCCATGAAATTTATACCCATATGCACATTTTTAATGGGCTGCTCACGCTTTTGTGCCATCCTGGCCATTAATTGGTATTTTCTACTCGGAGTGTATAATTATAATTGTGCACGATGTAGCGCTTTAAGTAAACGAGCGCAGTTCCATGCATCCAAAACACGGAGTAGGCCTAAACCTGTTTTTGAGTTAAACTCAAAATATTAAGATGTCTCAATGCTCTGTATAATTGATTTAATTAATATCATTTTATAGTCGACTCCCCTTGGAGACGAACTTTTATCGTTTGACCTAAAATGCCATTAGGAGGTCAAGAAATGGAACCAAACTAACTAAGAATACACAAACAACCGCGGAAAAGAGGGAACGAATCGTCATTCAATTTACGAACAAGCAGTTCATGGTTATCGTTTCGATTCAAATCTGCAAAAACTCACCAGTCAGCTACCGATCCCCACACAAAGGAACCCGCTAGTAAACCAACGAACCAGACAGACTGAGCAATACCAGCGAAATCTTCCCGCTCACAAACCAAACTGAACTGAAAAATGAAAGAGACATCCAAATAAACATACAAACAATCAAATGAAAAGACAAAGACATATAAAGCTTTCAGCTCTGTGGCCCGCGATCATTTTTTAAAGAATTAATTGTAATTATCGCAAGTATTTCAAAGAATTTGAAATACGGGAGACCATGTGTGGGGCGGTGATGCGGAGAAGCAACCTACGCGAATCAATTTTGTTTTTTCAGCGGCGAGTAGTCTTTATGGTGGCCCTGAAAGGACATCACCCGTTGCAAATATCTTCGGATGTGTTTGTCAAAATATTTGCCACGTCTCAAATATTTTCATAAATTAATAGTTACAGACATTTGCGACGTGTGATTGCCCTCTAGGGCTGTCATAATCCTTAACACTCAACGGAAAACGAAATCAATGATTTTCAAAGGTTATTCTGTTGGTGGTGTAGATAAAATTTACACATTACATTATGCAGACAAAGAAATTCAACAGGCGCAAGAAAAATGAAAATATTTATCTCGTTCACAGCCGTTCACACTTCATATAAGGTTACCATGAATGGGTGTCCCCAGGATTTTTTTGGGAGGGGAAGAAGTACTTTTTTTCCAAAGGGGTGGGGGAGTTTAAGGGAGATGGACAAAGTACTCGTCAACAACGAACTCGCTTTTTCTCTTTTTGACTTTCATTCTGTTCCCGTTATCACCGCAGTGCAGTTTTTAAAAGCTGAGCCTTCAGGACTTTTTGAGTACCTCTTAGCAGTCATTTTGACACCAATTTTGTGAAAATCGAACAACTTTCTGAATCTACTTGTTGGTTGTGGTGGTTGTCGATTGTGGTTGTTGTAGTTGTTGTGGTGGTTACCGATGTTGTTGATGTTGTTGTACATTTAGTTGATTTGGATGTTGTGGCTGTGGTTGTTGCAAAATTAATGCGAGAATTTACAACCTTTACTGAGATGACATACCTCCTCGTTGATGGTGGACTTGTAGCGCGATCGGTCAAAATCCCACCCAGCATCACAGGCGATGACATCCGTGGAATTCCAACCTTGATCGCCATCGTCCTCCGCAGTCGCGTACCGCTCACACGTGGAGTAAACTCGCTGCCCGTCGTCGTCCAGCTCATACGGTATGCTCTCGTTCTTCTGTGCCTCCTGACAGGCAGACACAGAGTCCAGCTGAAGTTGAGTGCAGTTGATAGCCTCGCTTGCCGGAATCAAGCACCAATGATCGGTGTTGGCCGCCAGGAACACTTGAGCTAGGAACTGACATGCTGTTGGAAGCTGTATCAGGCATAGAGCCAGGACTACGAGTTTTTGGTACTTGCCGAAATTCCCAACATGATGCAAGATGTCCTCGAAAAGCATTTTGACGGTTGCTTTATCTAGTGATGTGGATATGAAGCATGCTTAGGCAGCTAATGATACGAATTTGGCTTTTCGTGACAGATGTTAATTAATGGATTAATACTACCCCCACCAATGGGCTGACGTGTATATTTCATCGTGTTGTTGCGTTTTGCAACAAACCCATTGTTATGCATTATACCAAATTCCATACTGCGTGCAATAAAATGTACGCCTATTTCGTGCCCTGGCATCTACCAAAGAACACAATGTTATAGTTACTGAACCCTGCAAACCACATCTGCCTGTTACTGTGCCTGTAAACACCTCCATAACTCGACCAGTGATACCCACTGAACAAATACAAGTGACAATGAAATATACATGAACCGTTACCGCATAACCAGTATCGCTGTCCATACACACGACCACCAAATTACCACGCATGCACGTTTATGTTACGCACTACAGGGTGTCTAAAAAAAAGGTAATCCTACCTAAAGGGGTTATTGTGGCCAGACTATTTGTTTACCAGCAAAAAGCGCTGAATCGTCTTAAAGCCGAAGCTTCATCACGCCTTTCAATGAAACCTTGGGTAGCATTCCAGGGTCATGCATCACGAAGCACCATTGTCTTAAAATTGTGGTGCAAAAATACAGTTGCTTCACTTGTGAACCGATGTCATTCTGGCATACAGACAATGTACAAACCTCCAGTTGTCATAATGGTTCATCTAGCGGCAGAACAGAGAATCTTTGTGGTCAAGAAATGGCATGAAACCAGAAGTTTGCAGGCTACACAGGACGCCTTGCGAGAAGCATTCCCAGACCGAGAACCACAAGCAAAGAAAACAATCTGGGCCAATGTGAGAAAGTATGAAGCGCACGGAACCAGCCTCAACCGCAACACAGGACGTTCAGGAAGGCCAAGGACGGCGAGATCTCGAGAAAGCATCGCTGCCGTATGACAGCAACTGATTTACCACCCAGAGGAGACAAGTGCAAGACTGACTGAGCCACGCCACTTTTAATTAAATCACGCGTCATGACCTTCATTTCCATCCGTTCCGCGTCCACATCCGTCATGATCTGCCTGCTGACCTCGAAGACAGACTTCTTTGTGAGCGGCTTCTTGAGCGGTGTGAGAGAAATTCCAGATTTCTTCGCAACTTCTTGATCGGGGATGAGGCTGCGTTTGCAATGAACGGTGAGGTCAACACCCACGTTCAGTGCGCCCCAGCTGGGCAACCACCAGCATGGAGGAAGGAGGGGATTGTGGCGATGGCGTGATCATTGGTCCATTTTGCTTTGAACGAAATGTCAGAGGTCAGGCCTATCCACTTCCAGCAAGGGCAACATGGAATGTTCCGTTGTTTGGTGGGTTCAAGATAGTGCACCAGCCCATCGTCTCGTCGCTGTTCAAAATCGACGCTTTGAACCGCCCCACTGAATGGCCCCCAAAGTCACCAGACCCCAACCCCTTTGACTTCTTTTTGTGAGGTCATTTGAAGAATGGAGTTTTCAGCACCCCTCCCCACAACATGCAGGATTTGCGTTAAAGGATTCATCGCGAGGTTGACAGTTTGCGACAAGATCCACGTGACCGTGGGACGAGCTGTGGAAGACATGCCCCGTCGATCTCAACTGTGCTTGAAGTTTAAGAGGGGAGGTGGACACGTGGAAGGTCTTGGCCCATGAGACAAAATCATACAAGCTTCGGCTGTTAGGTGTTTTACACATAATCGTAAATAAAATCCATGGAGCAAACCATGCTTAAAATTCAGGAATAAAATCCTGGAATTAAAAAAAATCATGAACCTGTGTCGATTTTGTCCCGGAGGAAAGGGAAACAACTGCATTTTTTATACCCAGCATTCAGCAAGAAACGAGACAGAGGGGTACCCCCCCAACATGTCCAATTCCAGACTATTGTTACTTAACACATCCCCCAAGATGTCTGAAAGGAATTCCCCAGATTCCTGCGAGACAATGACCAACACAAAGCAGGGGGGTTCTCTCCGTCTCATACCTTGCTGCATATGGCATTTTTGCACCATAATTTCAAGACAATGGTGCTCCGTGGTGCGTGGCCCTGGAATGCTACCCAAGGTTTCATTAAAAGGCATGAAGCTTCGTATTTAAGATGATACAATGCTTTTTGCTGGTAAACAAACATAGTCTGGTCATAATAACCCCTTTGAGTAGGATTACCTTTTTCAAGATACCCTGTATGTATAATCATCCCTGGCATGCCATGTTGGGTCACGATTAATCCACTCATGTGACATCATCCTATTACAGTGACAACATATGAGATATTTCGCGATTAGCCTGGCGATCCGCTCGTACAAAAATTTTCAGTTTTTAATACAGAACAGAAAACACTCATCGGCAAGATACTACACAAATGACTGTGTTCTACAACAAAACTTACAACCATAAGCAGCAAAATCTCCCTAGAGTGTGAGCAAAATCATATCAAAATTAGAGGATTCAGGACAGTTGGGTTTAGCCGTAACAGTCCTGAATCCTGTATAGCCAAGGTCTAACATAAAACTCTGCGTGTGGCTAAGCTAACAATGAAAGCGACTATATACACTGTGTTCGTTAAATTTACGTGAACCTAACATTTGAATTCTCCCTACCACAGACACTGTTGCTCTGTAGCTATGCCTCGTCCTTCGGCAAGCGTTTGCTTATACAGTTACGTAAGAGACGCCTTGCACAATACAATGTTTTCAACGGATTAGAAGGACACAAAAGATCCAGCCATTGCTTTGCAAAAGCTTGTCCCAAATCACGAGGTGTACAGCAGCAGTATCTGTATGTAATACGGAGAATTCTGAATTGTTTGTTTATATGCTAGATTAGATTTTAATCGAAGTTTACTCGCAAAAGGCGCCGCCTAATATTTGCCTTTTATACCGCTTAACGCGTGCGAATTCATTTATCAGAACGCTGGTTTACGACCAACACTTAGTCTATAGCCTACTTGCAGTGGAAATCCAGGCTGCACATGAAATTTTGTAACAGCTTTCAGTAGGGTGATTTTACCTTGCTGTGTAGGTCAGTGGAGTGACTAGACGCTGGTTTTCAGACAGTCGTGTAGCGGGTCACACTTCTAGATGTTCGGAGTCCTCAGTCGAATGAATGTCTAACTTGCGAGTGGGACCGACATCAACTCCGCAAGTTTTGGGAAAAACTAAGTTGTTCACTTCGCTAGACTCAACCTAACTGCGCAGCACATGCACACTGCAACCGAGAGCTATATGCATTGGTGGATGAGCATTGCGCTGTGTACAGAGCATTCAGGGAGTGGCTCTGTTGCAGGCCATGACTGCGTGGGTTATTCAACCAACTCTTAAGTCATTCATGAACGAGAACGAGTATTCAGTAGACACACAACACAATAACCGGGTCGTGGGGTTGTCGGGGAGTCGATGTAAAAAAGGCCATGCACTGTTGGGGAATTCGTTTTTCTCTTATCCATGGCTGAACTATAATTATTAGCAATAACACAAGCTATGTCACGTCCATGCCTTGGTCAAGGCCATAGAAACAACACTTTCAGAGGCGAATCTTGCGGTGGTTACACCCCCCCCCCATTTAGCCGCGGACTAAAGGGATCTTACCAGTGAAATGACTAGAAAAGAATAAAAAAAATCCTGCACGAGGATTGCGCCGTCCATAAACAATTAGATCGATAGTTTTAGATTAGAGGAGAAATTGATATTGTAACTTTTGGAGTTTTCTTTTCATCGGGGAACGGTGCATGATGCCCCCTTAGCAGGGCATGCCCCTTCAGTATGCCCATCCCCCCTTTTACTTGAATGCTAGATCCGCCCCCGACTTAAACAGTACTCTTCTTCGGGTTCGATTGTACCATGGAGAAATGTTTTATTTCTCCACGATTGTACTAGCCACACCTGTAAGCCTGTACTGTAAAGTGACACGTCTCTAAGCTCATACAAGAAGATATTTTATGAGGCAATGATCAGGTTAACCCCTTCATGGCAGGATTATTTTGACCGCGCTTGCTGAGCTGTAACATGCCATGAATGGAGGGCTTTGTCCAGCAGCAGGCTCCGTTAAACCAGCAGCTGCACGGTGACTGGACTGTATGTGTGGTATGCACTAATGCTCACCGCAGAAAGGTGCTGTAGTAGCAGTCTTCCGTAGTGAAGGGGTTTTAAGATAAGGTCGTGTTTATGACAAGGACACTTAGGTCCCAAGTCTTTGTGTTTCGTTGTTTTCCATTACTGCTAATAAAAATAACTATTATAACAAATAAATTGTGAAGTCCCAAAGACCTTGTTATGACAGTGTTCCACTGCATTATTAAAGTGGATCCACATTATAGCATAGTTGGCTTTAGGTTCTGTTGTAACGTAGAAGCAAGTCATAACAACCAAAAGAACGGAACAAACGAAAGATGGCTGTGCACAAACTTCTACAACCTTTTAGTTGTTGTGTTGTTTTAATGGGGCTTTCAGCAACTCAGGCTATTGGCGCCAATAACTGTACGTTTATTACTTTATTAGTCAGCATCACATTACGGAGTTAGGAAGAAAGTCCAGTTTTAGAGGCAGGAGGAAACCGGAGTTCCTGGAGAAAACCTGTGAGAGCGAGGATGGACTGGAAACCAGATGCACCTAAAGCCTGGGCCAAGCCGGGACTCGCACCCGGGCCTCATTCGTGCATGCAAAGCGAGGAAAGAACCGCTACGCTAACCTGCCCCCCACAACCTTTTATTACGAGACACACTCTTATATACACACAATGCACTATCAAAACCATTCAACTGTAAAGCAATGAACTAATACAAAATTAGCATCTTTGTTAGCCGCATAGCAATTTTAGGAATTCGTCAGGTGAGTCTATACTTAAGTTTCTCTATGGTATGTACTTATTCAAATCACACAATACCACAAGTACCTCGGAAACAGAGTTTGCTTTAATATAATTGCAACAGTGGAACGAAGGGTATCATACACTTTCATTTGACGAATAACCACTCGCAAAATTGTCCACGATGCACAACCAAAGATTTCAAACCGAATTTGATGTCCCATGCACTAAACTCGGTCACGGATCACGCCGGAATTAGAATTTGCACGCTTGCGCTTCTGCACGAGGCCGGGCGCGCTCCTACGGGTCATATTTGCATGCCAGTCGCGTGATTTTGACGACGGCTAGCGTTCAAGTAAAGGCGCCTTTCCATATGCGCGTCAACAATTGTGCCCAGCCTCACGTATCGCTCTCGGACGATCTTGACGGCCGAAGGCAACGCACACGTGTGTTGATTTTTGTGTCCGTGAAATGCATCAACCCATCGTGTACGCAACAATGCGGTTGCAACATTTGAAAAGAAGAGATAGCATTACTGAAGAGAAAAATGTAATCGTATTTTGAGAGCACATGTAAATAAATACAAACATTCCAATTGCGTCACGCACGATTCGCAATGAACGCTCTGCCATCCACCGTTTCGCCTATTGCTTGCCCATGCTTTTGAAAATTACGCGTTTATTTGTCTGTGGATTGTACTATCCGCCCTGAGTTAAAGTGCACCCTCACCGGTGAAAGAAAGACAGACTGGTATACCAAGTTTTTCAACTGGGTTCTTGCAAGCGTTCAGCGTGCACACGTCAAACGCGCTCGTCAAACGCGTATGATCTCGAGTACCGAAGTGTGATGTCACTGTGAATCAGAAAGTGAAATGCAAACGAGTGGAGTACGCGCGCATATTGATTCACGCGCTGGTTTTCTCGCTAATGCCTTTTACACACGTAACTGTGCGTGTTGATGTATTCACTTCTTTACTCTGCATGAGTTCGTACAAAGGACTGTCAATTTCTTTCAAAACACGCCCTCTTTTGTTCCCGCTTGGAGTGGATAGCCTATAGGTGGCGTCAAGGCAAGTTTCGAGTTCCGATTTCTGCATGCACAAATGTGATACTGATGGCTGACTATTTTTATCACTGTGTAAAATCATTATTTTGCGGAAAATAATTATGTGTGTGATTAATTTGGGGGCGAGGATTCACTTATGTAAACTTTTTGAGACAAGTGTGCTATTTTCAACAGCATTATTCGATACGGTCGATTCACAAAAGTACGCCTCCAAGAGTTTGCAACACGTTGACCAATCACGAAATCTGTCAACCCAATGCGCGTTTGGAAAGGGTTGACAGATTTCGAGCGTTGTGACTGAAATTAGGATCTGACTGGCCGACTTGTGACGTTGCACGGGACATATTTCGGGGGGAAGGGGGAGGACAAATTTACCATTGGGCAGGGGGGGGGGACAAGGTAATTACCCGCACACTTTTACCGGGATGCGATCTAGTGAAAGTGAAAGTGACACATTTACTGGGGGGGGGGGGCAATTTTACCGTTTACATCGGCTCCGTGAGCCACCTGTATATATACATATATTTTAAAAAAACAGCGCCATCTCCCCCCTGCGACTTACTATTTCGGCGAGTTACTATCTCGAGATCTCGAGAGATAGTAACTGGGGAGATACAGTGACCGGATTTTTGAAGTGGCCCTTTATACGCTTCTGCACCGCATGGATCCAGTTGTGGATCGATATATCAAAGTAATAAGATCAATACTCGAAATTTCCCGACCAGTGACCACAAAATATTAACAAACTTGCAACACCAAGTAGACATTTTAATTCCCATGTTTTGCTGCATGATTTCAATACTAAAGTCACGGTGGACCGTGTGTCGGACTGCAAAACTATGACACGATGACCTCTACACTTACAGGGTCGTAGCCATCGCGGTCGTGCCCCCCCCCTAATTAATTCCGGTCAACAAAATCGAGCTTTGGTGGGTAAATGAATCCAAAATTGGTGCACTGAATCCAAAATACATGAACATTAATTGGCCGTCGGCATTTCCCCTGAAGTACGAAAGGTAACCTACCACAGATTTCCAACGTTACAAAACGGCAACTTGACTCTGGCACGCCCCCTCACCCGCCGAAAATGCCTTCGCTACGCCCTGTACACTTACTTTTTAGGTTTAAATGACAAACCTGAGAGCTCAGGAGCAATTTTCATATCACTGTGGTGAAATGCACGACCAAAGATTAGTAAACGTCACTGTAACGCGTGAATTCAACACTGGAGTAAGTCTGATGGGAGGCTATCCATGGTGAGACAGCAATAGATGGAAAGACTTGCGGTAGCACCATGCGAAGAAATGTATCTCTTATGAGTATGTGGAAGCACCGTGCGAAGGAATATATCTCTTATGAGTATGTATCTTATGAGTGTGTATACTCATAAGAGATATATTCCTTCGCATGGTGCTACCGCAAGCCTATTGGAGGAAGTCTGTTGACAATTTACATTGAGTGATACGCTGGGAGAATGAACAAGATGCAAGTTTCCAATTAACGCCAATTGTAATGATGCGGTTTCTATCGCAATTTCCGTTTTGGAGAGATCAAGTGAAATTGTAGGATCCAACAAAGAAATTAGAGCTTTGTGTTTCCTTTACGTCCAAACACAAGTAATAATTGGGGGATCATCAATCTATGGATAAGGGAATCGGTCATTATTTTGTACAAATTAACATCTGTCACGTGAACTGAATTTTGTGTAGTTCTTCAGATATACTGGCCCGTGAAGAGTGCACCTTTTACAAGGAGGAAAAATACCTTCACATGACTTTACTTCATCCATTTACTTGCTGAGTTTAGAAATTTTGTACCGTAAAACTGCTTAAAACATTGGAAATTCAGAAACATTTCGTTTCAGTTCGTGGAAACAAAAATGTATTAAATAATCGCGTTTCTGTGAATTTTGTGCGAGAAGAACGCACTCAGCCACCAGCATGCAGGTGTCGGTTCATGGTTTCAGCAATGAATCTAAGGAAGTCCAGTGCCCAAAGCGCCACTCAGAGCGGGGTCAACCTTCACTTGAGAATGCGACACATCAAATTTCGAGGCAGATGAGATTTATGCATTTTTCAAATGAAACCCCTCGAATTTCCGGGCTCTTCTGACGATTTTTCAAAAACATTTTTGTCTGCTCACCCCCAGATGGGAGCCCTTGAATCTGGGGTGTTGATTCTGTGCCATGCATGCTTACACCGTGAATCCCACAATTAATTTCTTGGCCCACAGAAACTGCAGGAGTACATTAAGAGCCTCGTCCCGTGGAGAAAATCAGGAACGCGCCGATCCTGAAGAGTGAAATCCCCCAAAAGACACTGCATTTCTTTTTCCTCGATATATTTCTATTGAATATTAACATTTTGAATTTTTTCAAAGACCGAGTAAGTTTTATTGAGGAAAAGGGCATTCAGCAAGCGTCACGTTTAAATTCCTTCGCTGCTTAGTTTCATGTAGTATTTTCATGTCATCCCAAAGATGAAAGTTACCGACCTAAAAAAACAAAGCATATCGCCACGGTAGGGCCACTTGTATTATTTGGGCTGAAAGTTTGCATGGGGGATCCTAAATTCTTAGATGGTATATGCAAAACGTAACGCGTACTGAAGCTTTGAACGAGAACTTGGATGTCAACGAAATTAGGTCCTATTCTCTGCTATGTGGTGAAGCCGTCATTTTAAGATCTAAGAAATCAACACTGATAAGATCGACTCCACTTTTAGCAACAAGGCCACCCGTACTGCGTATCCTAGTGCGCCCAAGGGGAGGGGGGTGGGAATTTTGATTAAGAGACGACTCCACATTTTTATCTGAAATTGCTAATCCCCCAAAGAAAGATAGTAATACGTGAGGCTACCGGAGCGTTCAATAGCAGTATATATCATCACAGCGCCGAAGAACAAATCATATGAAATACTGGAACACTTTCCGCTGTTTGATTCCAAGAAGGCTGAAGTCATATCACCTTGGTCTACATTATTACTCTATCATGTATACACATACGAATATCGAATAACAATTTCTTGTAGACAAAATGGCCAACCATAAACGTACGTCTGTCTGGTAAATGTCGAAACGGAATGCTTCCCTCCGTAATAAATGTCCGTATCCCCAGGAGGGGAAAAAGAGAGACAAAAAGAAAACAATGAAAAAAATAAACATGCAACAGCTTTGCTATTGGAGAAAATTTGCTCTGGAAAAGCCCCCCCCCCCCACTTAACTAAGTTCTATCCTCGGGATGTCTTCTTTCTTTTCCTTTTTAATGTTTTAATGAATAGAGTGACGCGGCGACTGCGAATGGCCTAAAACAAACTACCCAGCTCTGAGCTTTTACAGCACTTTCCGCTTCACTATCTGCCAAAAAAACTTTTCATACCTTACATAAAACGTACGATACTCTCACACTTACAACGAGACAATCATTTTCTTTTAATGTTATATGCCAGGAGAATTAATCATTCTCGGGGGCTTACCCGCCTTGCCTTCTTTCGAGAAAAGCCACCCATCGAAGAATCGACCAGGCCACAATGCATCCTTTTTGTTCTCAATGGCCAAACTAATTTGCAAAATATTTGCGTAACCATTTCCAAAGCTGCCGCCAAAACGTTAAGAGATGGTAGAAATGTGGTCCGCCGAGTGTTACGCAACATCTCCATTCTCACATTGTGTGTAACTCCCATTAACCGAGGTAGTCTTTTCATTCAGTATCACGTGGTTGTCGATCGGCAATGCGCGAAACTTGAAGTATCTGCATAAACACGCTGAAAAGGTGGTCCCGCACAGGCCTGCCGTGCATTGTGTTAAAACTGAATGTCTCTTAATGCAGGCTAGCTAACCAGGCTTTACGTGCATTTGGTTTCCAGTCCATACTCGCACTGTCAGGTTTTCGCCAGATACTGAGGTTTCCTCTAAAACGGCCCCTTCTTCCTATAACTCTGTAACGGGATGCTGAATAAACGTTGGCCCGAATAGCCCAAGTAGCTGAAAGTGAAATTGGATTTGAAACAAACAGCGCTCAACATACTCAGCAGCCGTGATTTTTAACTCGCATGCTGTTGGTCGTGATGTTCGAGGCTCGTGGATGTATGTATATATGGATACTCAGTGCGGGTGAGCTGTTCACAAAAACATATCACCTTTCCTTGAACGTGTTACAGATATATTTACTCTCAGAATGTGTTGCAGCTTTTAGGGACCCAGTGGGAAATCGGAAACTTGCCGTCATTACTAATACAGTAAGATTTGCCGATCCTTGCGCTTTAGTTTTTTTTTTCTGCAGATACTGACTGGATGTGCGACTGCCTGGCTGATTGGATGTGCGAGTGCCCGATGAATAAGTTGAGTAGTTTATCTTTGTTGTTCCGGGTAGCAGGGGTAGCTCTTGCTACCCTCAGGAGGTGATCGGCCCTGCCCTTGCCAGATCACATTTGTCCTGTTATCTGTTGTCTGCGTTTTGTGAATCATTCGTTTTATTAGGTGCTCATTTTTTCGCAATTTAATTCCTCTGAAATTGTTGTTTTTAATGCTTAAACTTGTGCTTTAGTCTGTTTTGTTTTTCTGCAGATACTGACTGGATGTGCGACTGCCCGATGAAGAAGTTGAGTAGTTTATCTTTTTTGTTCCGGGTAGCAGGGAATTATGGTTCAATGCAATACTGAACTCATGCTTTGTAAACAATTTTTAAATTGAAAAATATTTTTGTCTTGCTTTGTATTAATTTTGAATTGCCTACTGGATTTTATTTTACTTCTTTGTAACATAGTGTAGGACCACAATTGGAATAATTTCTCTCTGGCCCCTGTCATTGTTTTGGTATGGCAAAATAAATAGGAATATTTTCCATAATTTCAAAGTTTTGAGGGGAGGGGCTTCAGGAATGTCAGAAACTTACCAGTAAAATGTAAATGACAGTCCTTCCGTACATGCCTGACAGAGGATCGGATCGAGTTATTCTTGCCAAAAAAAATTCTGCACATGTACTGCGGCATCACAAAACAGCATCCTCCTCGTGCCTTGTGAAAGAAAATCCCTATTCTAAAAAAAATTATAAAATTCTATAAAGATCTTCGCTTTCCCCCTTTTTCGGTGCATGTAGTTTTCAGTACAAACAATATTGTTCCGGAGAAACCCGCTTAGAATACATGCCGTTTAAAAAGCGACAAAAAGCAGGCGAAGGCTAATACTCGACCTTCACTGAATTTTGTACTCGACTCCACAATGGGACACGACCATCAGTTGCAAGCGTTTGATCCTATTAATGATCACTGCTGTAACCTTTGAGCAGTAATTGATTGTCGTGCAATGAAATTATCAGGTTTTTGCGTGCACTGCGGAGTGACTGTTATTGAATATTTTCGACAAAAATCCAAAAGATCGAAGCATTCTTTCATTGATTAGCGTTTTGTTCACAAACATCTGGCAGTGTTAAAAAAAAACCGCCAATACGTACGTACATTATGTACAGTTCGTACGACGTCCGAATCTCTCACACGCATGCGCGGAGGTCTTGATAATTTTATTATGGCAGACTTTTGATATCGCCAAAAGTCTCCCATTACTGAGTCCTTGGGGGAAAAAAACTACGCTGCCTGGTCACTTGAAAGTTTTTGATGGGTTATTGCGCCCTCTGGAGGTAGGCCCGGAAGATCTTTTTTTCTGAAAAATAAAATGAACCTTCAAATTTTTGGCAATTTTTGAAGTGCTATTGAAAGTTGAATTGAAACTACTAAAAGCCTGAAAGAATACTTTTCTGGTATGAGGTGTCGCTAAAACATATGGACTGGTCAAATTAGGTCACTTCTGAACACTCATGCCCCCTCGGGCCTGAGTGACCAAGGAGAGTTCTATTTACGTGGGACATAACGTGCACTAGTGACCTCATTGCCAGTCCATATGTGAATAATATTACGTCTGTGGTGGGGCCAGCTGGCTGTCCAGAGAGAAAGCCTGACATACCTAAAGGGTGCACTATGAACCAATTCGAGTTCCATTGAAAATACATGTAGTGTAAAATCAACAATGTTTGGAGCCATATGATCCCCATGGCAGGCAACTAGTCCATGAAGCCTCTCTCTCTCAAAAAAATTGTTCTTTGGTCCTTCATAGTTCACTTGATTTTCAATTTTTAGTAGGTTAACCGATGAATTTTTAAATTATCCGCCCAAAACAAACTCAGCCCCCAAAAAGAGAATGTTCCAAGTCTTATCAGCCGCCATTTTAAAATGACATCCCGCACCGCGGCCTCCTGACATGCCTGACAAATTTTCAATCACATTTTTGTCTGCTTTGCCCCCAGATGGGTGACCCTGAATCTAAAGAGATGATCCTGGGTCATACTGACACATCCTCATAATTTCTTGACCCAAATAGACCCCTCTTTTTGAAAGAATCTGCAAGGGGTACTTTTTATGCGCTTCCGCCTGGTGGAGACTGCATACTTATTAAATTTGGACGCTGCACCCTAAGTAATGCGAGCACTGCGCATGCGTAGTTACATTTACATGTAGCGTATCTCGTTCTCTTTCCAAAATGGCAGGGAAGAACAAGAAGAAAACAGTGATGAAGTCTCGTCGAAAGGGGAAAAGTAAGAAGCCAATGGTAAGGAAATAGCCATTTCGTATAGCAAGGAAGTATCCTGTCTGTACTTTGGGTCTATTGTAAGGGGAATTGATGGGGAGATAATGACGAGTTTCGGCTTCTGTGCTGGGCATGACGACCTGACGACTCGACAAACTGTTGCCCCGTGTGTGTAAACGTTGCCATGCCAATTCGGTCGCTCCCCTTTGGTCATGCTAGACAGATTTTCGGGTTGTATTTTTTTTACCTGAGGCCTACATCTGCAGATATTTGTTTGGCCAATGCAGTCTGATAGTGACCAGGTGGATCATTATTGACGAAGCGTTGCCAGCCTAAAATATTTAGGCGCAGCAATGCGGGCGCGGTAGCGAACTGAAAATTTGATTTTTAAAGTGAGTGCATGGGCCAGGGCCTACTGAGTACTGTACTGTCTTTGCTTGTTTTGTCCATGGAGCTCCTCGGTTTTGTCCTGGCTGACAATAGTGACAAGTGCACCAAAGGTAGTTCTAGACCTATTTGTATTTGAAAGACGGGGTTCATGACCTTTAGCACCCTGTTCCTATCCTAATATAACAACAAATTCTACTTTTTCGAAATGAATTATCTAAACAAGTTGTTGGTGATGTCCTCTTTCATATCAGAAAGAAAAGAGATCAGGGCTTTTGGTTTTGAGAGAAATTTTGGGGTAAAACGGCAGTCATGGCAGTGTACATGACCACCCCGAAGAGAGCTGTGAACGACAGATAAGCGAATGTAGTCTGGTTCCTTGACCTGAATGGAGATTTGTTTTGATGCATCCAAAAAGCCTGAGTCGTGTAACCAGATGAAAACAAAATGGCATCATTCGACTAAGTTGTTGTCTTTTGCCAAACCCGGGTTAGAAATTAGAAGTTTTCTTGCATAAATATTGTCAAAATTTACCTAAACTAGGCCTATCAGGATTGAATAATGAAATTGAATGAATTGAATGTTCCTTAAGGTCAAAATATTAGTTTGAAAAAGTGGACTTTGTTTCCTTTATAAGAACAGGGTGCTGATGGTAATTAACCCCCAAAAGACAGGCAGAAAGTTTTGGTGTACGTGTACCATGGACGTATGTAAAAAAATCTGGACTCGCAATGTCCATAATCAGCTTTACTGAGCCGAATTCAAAGCTTGCCTGGCAATGCCCGCCTTTGTTCTCCCTGCTATCAATAGAAGCGAGCCAACCCACACATTTGCATTCAGCTCGGTAAAATGGCCACTGGTTGGCGTCTATTTCATACAAAGGCATTGCAAGTCCAGCTTTTTAATATACATGTAAGTCTGTGACGTGTACATGATGTGTAAACTCATTTAATTTTAAATTTCATAGCTAAAAATTTCTTCAGGACAATGAAAAATTTTGTGCCAGATCAGCAGGCTTTTGAAAATGAACATAATTATGAACAGTTTCCTCAGACTCAGTTCTTACAGTAATACATTTTTCATTTTTCTTAGACCTAGGGAAAGAGTTCCATTTCGGGACACCACAAGACACCTTCTGCACAAACTCTATGAGACTGGTCTGAAAAATTCAAAGTGTTTTCGAAGTAACTGCTTCAACACTTTCACTGCTAAGTTAATTTGGGAAAATTAGTGATGTCTGTGTATGGAACTCTTACCCCATCCAAACTTGCATACAGTACATGTACATGTATATGACAAAGTTGAAATAAATACACGTGTACATGTACATCACAAATTTACCAATAAAAGGAAGACATTTAAAATAAACAAAAGGAGGAAAGGACGGAAAGCTTGGAGTTTTGCAATAGTTTCTGCAAAATACTCTGTTTGCGGGCATATTTAGTAATTTCAACACAGCATCTGTGGAATTCGGGATACATGGCACTTGTGAACGACATTTGAGCTGTCTTTGCCAGGTGAAAATGTGAGAAAAAACATTGACAAAAAACTCTCATTGTAGGAGAACTTTTATACCTTGGACGTTAGTCGCATTGCAATGTAGATGACGTCCAACCTGAGCTAGAGGCTGGTCTTAAAATTTAAAATGAATGTATGGCTAAATCCAGCGACATTTCACTAGACGTTCCCCATTGCCTTCTGAAATGGCAGAAAAAACTGAGTTGAGTTTTGTACAGATGACTTGTAACAGTCACGGAGCAGTGGCTATAAACTAGAGAACTGTGATTTACTTTGATCCTACCGAGGTAATTATTCATACTAACCATCAGATACTGTCGTCATTGCTTGAAGTGAAGTAATAAAAGGAACACCAGTATACCGAAGCTGATACTATATGCGCATTTAAAAACAGTAGTTCAGGGGTCATTGCAAATGACCAGTGATAGGACTACCAAGGTCACTTCATTTGTCTATGTGCAAATGTGTACGTGTACGTGCCGTGTAAGGTGCGACATATATACGTAGCATTAATCTGGGATATAACCCAGGCAAGAAGGAAAGTCACCTTTGATATTGGTGTCATTTCTAACAGTCCCATATAGGGTCGGCTCTGTTTCCGAGGGCAATGTTCGCAGCCGTGCCTCGATCCCCAGAACCCCCATCCGAGCCTCCAGAAGAACGGCCTCCATCTGCCCTGTCCACTGCCCTCCTGAATGCATCTCTGGTGGGCCGGGTGATAGGCACCCCTCCAGACAGCGGGACCCTACGGAGCACCGGGGAGGGTGCATCCACGTGGCCCATGGCACACCCTCACCAGGACGGGATGAACGCCAGCATGGAGAACAGCATGGCGAGGAGCAGCATGTACGACTACGAGGACAGTGGAGAGGAAGACCAGGAGGACTACGATGAAGCAGGGTGAGGATTATCCATCCCTGTTTGGCATAACTTAATTCTTTTGGGTCTCTCATTCAAAATTGTGTATGTACCACGAGGGAATGCTCTTCAAAGGGGCACTACCTGGCCTTTTTTGTTGATGGTGACATCAATATTGTTAACCAATAAACAATAAAATAAGGCAGACACAAACGACCACTTTGTTTGTGTGGAGGGATGTGACACCTTGAGCGAGGCATGCATCTCTCATTGATGCCTTGATATGTTATAGCAAACATGGATCATTGTGTACAAAGTAAATGACGGATTTATTATCAAGATGACCGACTGATTTGGATGAAAGTTTTAAAAGAAACTTAAATATGCACCCACAATGCATTACGCCTTGTAGACAGTAACCTTGGCATGGCTTATATTCAAAATGTGTGGGGATGTATGTAATCAATGTATTAAGCTTTTTTTTAATTAAACTTTTGAGAAGCATTTCCGTAGAACTTGGAAATCGAAATTTGTAGATGCTGGTAAAGTAAACTTTGTGAATTTCAAACACATATCCTGAAGAAATCTCATCTTAAATCTCAGTAACAAATTCATGCCATATGTCAACAGGTACACGACCATACCTCTTGCCAAAGCTGATCGTCAAAAGAGGGGCACCATCAGCAACCGTGCCAAATTAGCCACTCCTGTTGATAGCCAGTCGGATTCTGTGCTCGGCAGTGAGGACGAGGACGAGGATGATGGAAAGCAAGATTTCCACCCCCAACAGGATACCCCGCCCAGAGGGAGTTCCCCAGGGCTACGCAGGCCCTCCCCGCAGCAGAGGCTTTATCACACCCTGGAGAAGGAACAAGAGGAGGAGGAGGCGGAGCCTCGGGTGGTTGCTGGTAGGCGTGACCCATTCCCATCAGAAGGGAAGGCAAAGAGGTCAAAAGGCAGGCAACGTAAAGATGGGATGACATCGACTGGGGCTGACCATGTTGAGGCCCTGTACGCCAAGGCTAAGAAGCACAATAAACAAGTGAGACGGGTAGTTCATGTTTCATTGAGATGTATACAAATGGCTATGCAGATACTGCGCAGTCTGATGCTGATTTTACTTCAGAGTGGAAATTTAACCATAACAAGGTCACTGTGATGTGGGGAAGTTTAACAACTTGACATAAAGGGTTCGTAATACCTCCTCCTCACTCAAAATGATCCATGGCTTTCATTTCCAAAACTGTTTCCTACGTTGGTGAGGCATGCTTTAACTTCCATTCCTCATTGATGAGGCCAGTTGTTGTGGAAGAATGAAGTCACAGCAAATGTTACGTTTTCTCCTTGCAAGGTAAAAAAGACACCAGGTTGGCAGCAGTGCACTGTGGTTTAAGACCCAGACATTTCATAATTTTTTCCCCTCAATATTATGCTTTTAATCAATTAAGTAGTATCTAATGAGATAACGTTCACCAAAAATTAGTTTGTTTTTTAATACTTTTACCGTATATTCCACTGAAATACGCACCTTAAGCTTTTCTTGAAGAAAGATAGACTTATAATTGTTGAAAAAATGTCAACAAAAAACCCTGCTTTTCATAAACAAAATTATATCTTCAGAGAGAAACCTTTGCATTATTTTGTAGCTTGTTAGACACTCTTTCAGCTGATGTAATTTTGCTCTCGAAAAATATTGAATAAAGTGCAGAAATTCGTGTTTTTTTTTACTATGGAAAGTACTAAACAAGTAAAATACACATCGACGTATGTTGATGCCTTTTTAAAATCAGCCATAAATGGCTTGGGAAAAAATGTCTAGTTTATTCATAAATTTGTTGACTGATTGATTGGGTACAAATATAATTGGGCGGAAAAGTCACGCAATTCATCAAAGTGAGGTGATCATCTCTTTAAAATGATCTCAGAATTTTTTAAACACTGCGGTATCCTCAGGGTGCGTGAGTGCCCTTTCCAGAAATAACTGTCAGTAGAGGGTGCCGTCATTCATGGAGATCAACAATAATGCCCTTTTGCCAATGCATCCATTGCAAAAATGTCTTTCTGTAGCCAAATTGAAAATCTGTGAGGACTTTAAATAAGTTATAAAGACTTGCTAAATTGTTTTAATTGATGTGAGTGAAACCAATTTCATAGTATTCACTGATGTCTGGGTCAGGTAAGGTTTTAAACCACTGTGCAGTGGTTACATAATGCCCACATATTAAATGCAGATATTTCATCATTTAAAAGTTGGTTTTTATTTTAATATTGAAACTCGTATTTCAAACCTTTCAATGCATTTAATACAATGTCATAACTACACAGCCGGTACAACGCCGTGAAACTGACCTTTCAGAGAGCAGCAGCCTCACCATGGTCACCAGCCCCCAAGAGGACGACTTCTCAGATCTCATCACACCACCCCCACCCTGGAAACGGAAGGGCAAGAAAAAGGACAAGACGAAAGGTATTACTTTATTCTCTATTTTCAGTGCATAGCCTAAATCTTCTAGTTAAAGAAAAAACATATTTTTGCTATAAAATGATTCAGTTCACAGAAAGAACACTGGAAAATGGTGGAACTGTATTTTTTTTAATATCTCTTTTCAAAGTGTGAAATTATCAATATTAAAGCCTTTAACCCTTGAAAATGGAGTACAAAAATTAAGTTTCACATTGCTTGGCGGTTCATTTTGACTTCTGGATCTTGTGTCTGTCAAATTTCTGGTACAGTTCCAATTAAATTTTTCATTTTTCCTGGTTGGCTTCCTATCTGAAGTCAGAATACTGGGTGATCTATGGTAGATTCTGGCTGCTTCTCAGTATCGGAGGATGGCAGATTAACTGAAGGGTCGTAAATGCGGAAAGTTGACCTTAAGTTGAGAAATGGCCTATTCATGGCAAAGTCTGTGTGGCACACTGTGTCGTGAATTCACACTGTTGAACTCTACTGACCAAACTTGCCACCCACTTAAGCAAAGTGAGCATTTTTTAGGTCCTGCTTGATTGCCGTTCCGCAATACTCTGTTGGATAGTTCACCCACATAAAATGTGTTCTTCCAGGCAGTGGCGTTAGCCCCGACAGGTTGACAGAGGAAGACGTCAGAAGTGAGACGAGTCACCCGCTGGGCCCAGAAGACACTACAGATGCTGCACTCATTCATGAGCCGGTAAAGCTGATCAACACGAGTGCGCATACCATACCTGTTTGTTGGTGGATGGAACCACATGTGCAGTGTATTGTTAGGGTCAAAATCACTGCAGCGATACAAAAGGGGGTCAGAGTTCACACATCATCAACTAAAATGTCTTTTCAGCAAAAATCCTCTGCACAGTGCTGTTCAAATTTGAGCAGGCGGTGTTTACAGTTTGTATGTGTGTGAATCAGAGTTGCAGACTTGTTACCAACCCAATTCAGACACGACTCAACTGGTCCATATATTTTTAATTATTAGCTATTCAGTTTATGCCTTACGTGCATAAAAAACGGCTTTTGGCTTGCGCGGCTTCTACTTCACCCAGCTGCAGAAAATAGACCTCAGGCTCAATGATTGAGTCAGGTTTCAGGAATTTTCAAAAAGATTGTCGCAACAAACTACAGTTTTCAATGACCAAGTCTATTGCATAATGTAATGGTTGAAAAAACTATGAAAGGAATCTTACCTTTCATGAATAGAAGTAGGCTTTTGTCAATTGCATGTTAGTAGTCACGCAGTCATCTTAGGTAAACGAACTAGCCTAACCTGTTGGTAGTGTTTTAGAATAAATTGAACAATAAAATGTAAGTATACTACATGTACTATTAGTAATCAGGCAAATGAAGTCTTTTTTTTATATCTCATCTCAACTCTTATTTCCACCCTGCAAAGTACGCTTATTAAATTAAATGAACCAGTCCAATAAACGACATGTGATAAACTGCAAGAATAGTAATTACAACACAAGTGAAAAGGGGAATTACGGAGGCATTGTCAAAATAATTGGAGAAAAGGTGTGCAGCTGTCCGAAACTCATAACTCGTTACTTCGTAAGTTGACGTCTGGTTCCTTTTGCTTATTACAGCTGGACATAATAATGTGCCGCTTGACTTGTACTTGGACAAAGAGACTTGTGACTTGGCTTGTGTTTAGACCAAATGACTTGTGATTTGACTTGTCCTGCCTGGTGATGACTTGTGACTTGACTTGTGACTGAACCTAATGACATGTGACTTGACTTACCCTGCCTGGTGATGACTTGTGACTTGACTTGTGACTGAACCTAATAACTTGTGAATTGACTTAGACTTGTAAAAACTGACTTGCTACCACCTCTGGTATGAAAATTTGAATGTTCATGCCATTGTTAAAACGCAGGTTTTAACCAATGGCTAGGATAAGCATTCAGTCGGTAAAGGCTTCAATGGTCAGGCATAAGGTTCACAATAGACTGACCTTTCCCTGACATCCCACATGAGATTTGATATCTCATTTTGAGTGCTAGAGCACAAGGATTTTCAGAACCATTTTAACTCTTGTTTGATATTATTGCAAGTAAATGGGTCTCCTTTGTCTGTTTTGTATGGCAGATTATCGAGAGGATAGAGGCAAGCTCTGTCAGTGCCATGCAACAGTCGCAAGCCCCAGTTCCAGCCCCGCGAAGCACCTCACGCCAAAGCCAAGACGAATCTGGTAGATAATATCAAGGCATTCTCATTCATTGACACATATCTGCTTTAACAATTTTAACCGTTCCTATTGGCCAGGAGGCTGTCACATGGGTTGCAGCAGACATTTTCCACAACCGTGCCAATTGACTTCAGGAGTATAACAATCACTGCATTCTCATGATAAAATTTCAGGCATTTTAAAACTCAGCTTGGGTTTAAGAAGTGAATGATTTTATGTCGGGTACTGTCTCGGGCGATAAGTGATCATGCCCGTTTTCTTTTATAAACAGAGGCCTACTCTCACATCCAGCGCCAGCCCCTTGGCCATGCCGCAGCCCAGGAGGAGGAGTACCTTAGGCGGACCAACTCCCGCCTGGAGAGGGAGCTGGAGATGGTCCAGCGGGAGCGAGAGCAGCTGCTGGAGAGCCTCAGGACCCTGTCTCCACCCCCGCACCAGCCTCGGAGGGGGGCCAGGGAGGTCGAGGGGGACTCGGAACAACTGAGGACTGGAATCCAGAGACTGGCGTCCATCAACGGTAGGTGGTGCATATTCATCATCGAGGAGAAGGGTACCGTGTGTATTCTGATTTGCTAGTGGCTTCGCGCATGTGGTGGTCCTCTTGTGGTGGACGTATGCATAGTCTTGGCCTGTAGGTGTTAGAGGCACACACCTGTTGATCAGCAGTCGTTATGGGGCCCATAGCTCATCGTGAGACCACACCAAAGTCCCCTTCAATCCTGTCTAAAGGTTCTCAACAAAAAAACTTGTCACCTCAACAAGATGCTGTGGTCTCGGCAACACCTTCCCTAAGATTTCTCATTGAGTGAGGCACTCACACCTAGGATCTGTTTCGTGGGGAACATCGCTCAGCAAGTTCCCATGTCAGATGAGAACCAGTCACAGGCATTAAACATTGGATTAAAGTTGGGCAGGTAACCAGTTTTTGTCAAGTAAATACTTTTTGCGCTTAGGCAGTTTCTGTGCTGAGCAGGCAGCTTCATAAATTTGGCCCTCATTTACTGTTGCCTTGCATCTGTGTGAAATTATTCCCCGTCCACAATGATCATTTTTATGTTATAAAATCAAGCTTTCAAAAGTGCCTTTAAAACGTACATATGGATGGTTACACATTGCCACAAGGCACTGCAGTCAATGTGACGAACTGGTATCAGGGGTGGATCCAAGAATTTTTCCAGGGAGGGGGGTCCTCCTGGAGATTTTGACCCAACCCCCCCCCCATTCTGCACCTGAGTATTGCACTGTGACATGATAGGGACTTGTCATTTTTTACAGATGATTATGTTGCAAAAACTACCTGGTGAGAAACAAATGACATTGGGTTTCCGGGCATCGCCTTGCGTTTTATATTTTACACCAAGGCAATGGCTGTGTGAAGTTGAGCTTCCATCAGCAGCCTGTTTCAAGGAAGAAATCACGTGCAGTTTGGCTGCACACCTGATCCTCTCATCAACAGGTGTTTAAATTTGAATTCAGAGCATGCAACCCGAATCCTTTTTACGGCCATTATTCTCACTCGGATGCAGATGACATGCAGAGGCAACTGGACGAGATGCACCAACACTGCGACAAGTTGCGACTGGAGAACCAGGCTATCAAGGAGGTCAACGACCGCCTGCACTCGGAGAACACCAAACTGAGGAGCCTGTCCGAGTCCATAAAAGACGAGGGTTAGTCAGGGATCAAAATAACTCATTCCCCAGTCTTCAACTTAACTTTCCCAGCTCCATTTCTATTGTCATCTGCGCTCCTTGCCTCGATAGAAATTAAAACCAGCCAAAAACAATAAGTTGCTCGATACGTGTACAACCTGGGGCAAGTTCGATCAGGAACCAAAGTTAACCATAGTTCCACTTACTCTGATCGAACGCATGCTAGTCGATGATGGTTGGACCAGTCTAGTTGACTTTTCATGACAAGCCTTATCGAGGTTGCAACCTGTCACGTCGTTGGTTGCCGTAAATCGTTTTAATAGCACAGTACAGAGAGGACCAGTTACGAGGAAAATGGCCGAAAAACAGTATGTCACTGGTAAACGACCATTTTCACTTTGATTTTCAATGGCTATTGTGCCCTTCCTGCGGCCACCTTTTCTCCCCTTCTGCCAAACGACCTGACAACGGTTGACTAGGGTCGTTTGCCACTTCAACTTCACTGCCCATGCGCTAGGTACGTCATGAACCAATCACTAGTTGATTAGTGGTCCTTGATGGAACTTACCCCTGTCCCCCAAACACTGCCTTTCTCTCTAGACCATTCACAGCAGGTGTTGCTGAGGCAGCAAGCAGAGGAGGTGGTAGCAGAGAATGAGCAGCTGAAGATGGTCATCCACAAACTCAACATTCAACTCAGCAGGTACCAGGCCAAGCACTCCCCTCCACAGGTAGGCAGACAACCTGCTTGCTGGTCAGCATGAGCGTGGAATAAGCTGCCGCTGAATGTAGCTGATGAAAATCAAAGATACTTGTTGCATTGAAGATTGTTTTCCTTGGATTGATCGTTTTCAAACATGTTGTCTTTGTTTGACTGATTTGTTTTGTCGGCTCCATTGGCAGAAGGGTGACCCTCCTGGTTTGCCGTCCCGAGGCAGAACTCCTCGCTGGCTGACCGACACAAAGTACTTGTCTCCTCTCATCTTGGCCTATGAGGATGCACTCAAGGAAAAGGTTTGTGGATACTCTACCACCTTGCCAATTTTCTTTTACCATTCTTTAGAACAACATAGCATCGTGGTGTTTCACAGGGTAAGCATGTGCAACAGAGACAAGATTTCTTTTTCCCCAAAAAACATGCACTTGACTGCCCCTTAAGGAACAAACTTACTGTTTTGCTTTGCATAGGATGAAATGATGCGTTTGACCCAAGAGGACCTCAACCGGCTACGGAAATCCGCAGAGGAGGTCATCCACGAAAACCAGCGACTGCACTTGAAGCTGGAGCAAGTCGGACAGCCAACGTCCGTCACTCCTGGAGAATGGTAAAGATTTTGTCTGTGCCACTGTTTTTGACACCTCCAGCGTGCGTGTCTCAAGGGCAGATCAATTAGTACATGTACATTATTCAGCCATGTTCAAATGGGCTGGCTGTGGCTAGAAGTAACACACAAACCTATGGGAAGTGGTTGCTGCTGCTAGCCAATGTCTTTGTTCTATTTCCGGCTGTAGCCATAACTCCAGAGATTCCAACTTGTACCACTTAGGCGTAAGTTTTACGATTTGTTTAATCCATTTACGACTGTTCGATCCAGACTCTAAGGTACAAAACGATACAGTTATGTATACACTCTATGTAAGCTAACACAGAGCCGGCCTCGTAATGCGCACGTCAGAAATGTGTCGCTGGCATCCCGCAGTTGGTGCATACAGGCTGCATGAGTAGGGGCAGAAACCAGCGTTGTTGAATCATCTGTTTGGCCCAATTAACGCTATAATGAACAGTGTTTTGATGTGAAAAGAAGTTGTTGACATTTGTTTGTTTAGAAAGAAAAAACAACAGGACTTAAAAAAAAATTTATTGTTTTTCTAATTTGCCGATGAAAGTTTTTAGGGTCGCGCAGATAAATTAGGGTCGTTCGGGAAACTGGAACTGGAAGTGCGGTAGGATTACACTTTCCATTTTGAAAAGTTGGCATCTCTGTAACTCTGAGACACAGCCTCACTAGGGTTAACTTGGTTTATTTTTCTGACCAACCTCATCATACAGAGGCACACACCAAAATCTAAAATCAGAACTTCCGTGACAGAAATCATCCACACCAACTGTCATTTTACAGTTGAAATTCAGTTGAGTGCCTGCGCTGACAGTTCAGTCTCAGATGAACCATGTAAGAACAAACACAGACATATTCAACAGGTTTCTGGTTTGGCATTGCTGTTCGTAGGCATCGTATTCAGGAGCATGCCCGTCTCGTTCTTGAGGAGAACCAAGTTGTCCTGAGCCAGCTGGACATCCTGCAACGCAAGCAGAAGGACACGCAGAGGGCGCACTCCCTCGAAGGTAAATGCAGACATTGACTGATCAAGTCCGCAGGGACAAGAGGTGCTGTAGGTGGGTGCCACATCACCCCAAATCTTTTTGTTTTGAAGAGAGGTGGGTGCTGGAACATACTGAAGCCCCTCCTGTTTGTAGACATTACTGGAAGGCCAACAACCCCACACTCATTCCCATGGCAAAAGTGTGTTCCAGTGGACTCGTCGGTTCTGTAGTTAAGCCCATCATAAGTCCCTGCACAAGTCCAGTCACAAGCTCTTTCACCTGGCCCGTCATAAGTATTAAGAGGTTGAGCAATGACAGAAGGAATTAATTAATCATTTGAAAAGGTTCTGACATGGCTTAAGACTGGATGACTTGTGTTGAGGTTGCGATGGACTTGTAATGCACTTACGATGGACTTGCGATGGACTTGTGATGGACTTGCGATGGGCTTGCGATGGACTTGCGATGGATTTTATTTATTGATGATGGGCATGAACATTTTATCCCCTAAATGCTCATCAAGCACAGCTTTGCCACGAAATTAAACCCTAAGGGCTCTTCCAAGGATATTTACCCCAGCACTTATTGGGCTAATCCAACAAGCAATGAGTCAGGGATTTGTACTCCTAATGGTACACTATAGATGATTATGTGAGGGGTCGTTTCACAACACCATGAAATCTGTAACGGCACACACACTGGTACAAGTTGGTGAAGTTACCAGATTTTCATGGATGGCCAAACAGAGGACGTTTCTAAGGGCCACTAAGCTCACAGACTATGGATCCCTCCCAGTGTGTGGAAAAAGTCAGCAGTCATTGGCTCACGGTGATTCCAGGGAAGTGTGGTACATTAACAATATTTTACGGATCAAGATGTTCGTCGTGGTTTAAGTGGTACAGCTTCAGGTTCCACCCAATAGCGCATCGTCTGACAGGTTATCCACTAAAACAGGCCAATTTTTTTCCCTCGCGCATTCGTTAGTCTCCAAACTCAGCAAGCGTCTGGCCATGGAGGAGTCGGAGAAGGGAGACCTGGAGGCCCAGCTGAAGGATCTCAAGCATCGGTACAGCACCCTCAAGCAGCAGCACGACCGCTCGGTGGTGGAGGCCGAATCCCAGATGCCCATACAGGAGCACATGAGCACGATGGCCGAGTGCAAAAGGTTCACTTGAAAAGCATATTAAATACTTCATCCTGTAACACAGTGTGGCTGAACTTCAGTATTCCTAAACACTAATTGTTGTATTGCATTAACGTTTTTTAAATGAAGCGCATGGTATTTGTGGAAACAAAAACAAAACTGTTAAACAAAACCTGTTAATTCAGTTTTGAATATTGATTGAAACGACACCACGCAACCCATATTCAGTGCTGTAGCCATGTCATATGCCCACTGAAGAGGGACTGTTAGTGACAAGGAATAGACAGTTTATGCCTTAGGAACCAGTGAAGCTGACTTCGTTTTTCTTGTGATTTGTACTTGTTATAAATAGGAGAAAGATGGCATGTCAAGTGAACAAACTATCGCACCACTCACTTTAACCCTACAAGAGCCGGGTTATTTTGGCCCTTTTTTTCCAGTGGGGGGATTCAGATGTATGGTTTTGTTGTTAACACTCATTTGCAGTTCATGGCTAGATGCGTGCCAGCCTGCATGTACTGAGCACCGCAGTTGAAAAAGTATACATTTTAGGCTGACCTGTCTCAGAAAAAAGAGAAAACTCAAAGAGTTACTCTAAAAACTCCTAAAGGCAGAACTCTCGAAAAAAAATGCATTGCGACGATATCGGGAAAAATGTCAGGGGTCGGATTTGCTCCCCCCCTTCCCCTGGCTCCCTCTGGATAAAGCAAAATAGATTTTCCGCGTGTTCAATTTGTTGGTTTGTTATGTGGGAAGAGCACTTTTGTGAGTGTTTGAAGTTCTTTGCTTGATGTGAGCTTGACTGCTTTTTTTTTCCTTGATATGGTGTGATTCAGAGGACTGGACGAGGAACAGCGACACCACCAGGCTGAGATGGAGAGTGTGCTGTCCAAGCTGTCCTCAGTCCAGGGGGAGAAAAAGACCTTGGCGCTGAGGCTGGCAGACGGCGAAGCGGAGAGAAGCCAGATGCAAGGAGAAATGAAGGCACTCACTAGGGTCCAAAAGTAAGGACAGTTTTCAGAGTTGTAAATTTCCCTTCATAATGTGCGGATTAACTGTCAGTGGAGTTGCATCATTTGGATACTCCCTCCAAGTCACTTTGTGAGAAACCGTGAAACCGAGAGGGTTGAGTGGAGACCTGGAACGATGCCCGTTTGTCACCGTGGTCAGTTTTTATGGCCAACCTTTTTTGATCCCAATTAATTTCAGGAAACTTCAGCACAAGATCGCGCTGCTTCAGAAGGAGCTGGAACACAACGAGAACAAGCTGGCCGTGGCCAACCAGCACCTGAACAACGTACTGGAGATTGCCGAACAGACAGCGGCAGAGAGAGACGCCCTGACGAAAGTGGTAAGACAGAGAAGACAAACACACAGACCAAAAATATGGCTGCGAGAAACAAAAAAATCTGATCTTTTTAATGGAAAAATGCAAAAAGGAGCCAGGAGTTTCAATGTGGAGTTTTATGGTTGGGTTTTTGAAAATATCTCTTCTATATTTTTGTTTCAAATCATATACCTGATATTAGTTTGCTCCCTCTTTCCATGAGACCAAACTCTTGAAATCTCAGATACAAGATTCACTGTCGGCGATACGAAACTGCTAATGATGAGTTTTGTTGAATTGTGCAGGCCAGGAGTCAAGAACAAGAGAAGAAGAAAGCTGTGAACAAAATGATGGAAGGAAACGTCGCCATCGGGAGGCTGGAGGAAAAGTTGAAGGTAATCCACAACTTTCTAGTCTGTCCAGTTTTTTGAAAAAGGACACTGCTTGTCTCTTTCAGTCCCTTCCAGCCTTGACAGTTTGCCAGTTACCAGGATTTCAGAACTCAGCTGGGCATGCAGCTAGCATGGCCAGTGCAGTTTTGTTGCAGCATTCCTCTTTCGCTGTAGTGATTTTGTGAGGATGTAAGCTCTAACCAGTGGCCAGCAATGTTATTCCACGGTGAGGTTGTCCCAGATTGTACATTTCTGTTCAGCTGGAAATTCCAACTTTGTTCAAAAATGAAAAGATGGCACTACAGTCCTGCACAAAGTTGTTCAAGATTTCCACACAGCCTCCTCCACAGAGTGTCGTTCAAGCCTAATTGTGTCTCACAGTATGTCATGTACAGACTCAGTGGCATATCACCAAGTTGTGGGGATGAGTACGTTTTGCCTGGTTTGCATACAGAATTTGGCTGGAATATGTTTAGATTTCCTCCATGTTGCAACAGAGGACATCCCCGTGTGTATACAGGTCGTTCAGCATGAAGCGGCCAATATGTGTGGACCTCTGCACAAAGAAGTCCACATGCAGGGCATGATGGCATTGTGTGGACTTGCACACATCCACACAATGTTTTCCCCTCTCTGAAAAACAGTTTCAGAGGCATTTGGGGGTCAAGGTTATCTGTGGCAAAATGAAGAGGAACAGTTGGGGAAATCATCATCAACAATCCAGCTCAAAGGAGTTATCCTAGTGGGAGAAAAAGGAGCATTTTACTCAAGTTTCCTTAACCACAGGAGAACAAAGGAATGTCCCCACTTCGTATGTAAAAGTGTGAGCGTGTCGGACCATGTGTCTCGAGGAGATGTTATTGTGTTTGGGGTTTTGTGTTTTTTTGCAGTCCTACCGGCAGAAAGCTGACCTCAAGCTGGGCAATCTGTCCAGCCGCATCCAGGCCCAGGACAGCTCCCACGTCAGCCAGCTCAGGGAGTATGAACGGGAAATGGCCCATCTCAAGACCTTGCTGCAGCAGAAACAAGATGAATTGGACAACCTAGGTTCTGACAAAAGGTGGATAATCATCAGAAATTTATTCAGGAGTGTTTCTTCTCCGTAGTCGGTCCCTAAAGGGCGTTGTCTTATCGTGAGCTTTGGTATTTCAATGGTTGCTGAAATATTGGATACATTGGAAGAGTCACAAAATATTGCGAATGTAATTTTCTAAATGTTGACAAGGTAGTGGTGGATAACAGATGTCAAGCGTAGGACTTTAAGCTTTATCTTTGGGAGCTGAAGACTACATTAACCACTTCCTGCCAGGGCAATTATCAATGTTGATGATGCTGGGCCAGGATATGTATCTTTATTTCTGTTTTCAAAATTCTTTAAAAATTCGTATCTTCATTTATTAGACACTTATAAACATGTGAAGGACTGTCTGGTGTCCACCCTAGCCGGACAGACAGAATCTATTGACGCCTGACATGACTGAGTATTTCAGCCAGGCCTGCAGCCTTGTAAAAAGAGCCCAGATTGTGCAGTGTTGTATAATTTTCTTTTGTTCGTGAACCTAGCTCAGTGCGCTGCTGACCTCTTTTCAATAGGGGCCAGATTAGCTTGCAGCGGTGCTGTGTGGCTCATCGCTGTGGTGGTAGAATGCTTTTGTGCCTGGTGGTAATCCGCTAGCTCTAAATGCCCCAAACTGTGGTATACTGTTTCAAAACAAGGCTGGATTCTCTCCACTCTTGAGAGTGAAAAAATGTCGGTAATGCCCAGCAGCCTGGTCTTTTGTTCCGAGTAAAGTCTTTTGTTACAAGACTGAGTTCTGTCTGAGTTCGAAGACCCCGGCCACGCATATAAAGCATATTTGTCCGGATCCGGATTCCCCGGCAGGAAGTGGTTAAGCCATGTGCACTGGCAAGCAGGTCTGTTGTTTGAGTTACTTTTAACCACTCAACACCGAGATTCCGGGTATCGGAGACCTTTGCTGTATATTCATGGCCGGAGTGCCTGAAATTGGAACTTTGGAACTGGGCCTTCATTCGTGGCCAGGGTGACCGAACTCATAAGAAAACACCAGGCTGCTGGGACTTGCCAATCAAGGTTCATATGCTGACATTAGAGGAGGTAATCCATTGTTGTTTTGAAACAGTACCATTGTTTGCCACTGCCAGCGCCTGCAGATTATCAGTGGGGACCAAAGTGCTCCGCACTCCAGCGATGAGCGTTGCAGTACCCTGCATGCTCCTGGAATCTGGCCGTGTTAGTAAAGACAACACCGTCATCCAGCAACGCACTGGGCCAATTTCTGGAACAAAGGAAATTACGCAACACCCCACCATGGGTGCTCTTTACTGGGCGGGAGGAGTGGCTGCAATATTCATACGTCAATGGAGGTTGCCTGTCAGAGTAGACTAGCCACCAAAAAACCAGTTCATCGTTTAGGTGTACATGTCCAGTAAATGAAGATATGAATTTTTGAAGAATTTTGAAAATGGAAAAATCACCCGGCAACGGGCCCTGCATGTGCAAACTCCACCCGGCGTGGTGTGGTTAATAGTTGTTGGTGACTCTGACCAATTTGTTAAAACGTTGTTAAAATGGTGAAATACATTTGATCCACATTTAAAATGAAAAATCCTTCAAGATTTGCATAAGATAGGGTGTCATGTGTGCTTGGTCAAAATGGTATCTAATTTGGCTATCATTTTGTGCAAGTAGAGCTTGGTGTAAGGAAACATTTGTCGAGTGGTGTGTTTCTGGGACCTGCCAAATAGCAGGCCAGCTGCTTGTTATTGTGTCAATGACAAACGACTCCCCAAGCTGGTATTGCTCTGATGTCCATTGTGAAAGTTGTCTGCCTTTGTTTAATTATCACTAGGAAAGTTGAAGAGCAACTGGAGACAGTCTGTCAGACAGCGACGGCTGACAATCGCCGGTTGAAGGCCAAGCTGCAGAAGTCCCTCAGGGAGCCCCACTCCCGGAACGGCACCCTTAACGGAGGCGCCTTCGAGTACGAGTCGGACAACCGGGGGCTGATCTCGTCCGAGAGTGACTAGAAGGCTTCTCGGCCAGTGGATGAAGACAGCTGCCCCAGAGACTGACCCCTTGAGGGCAGTCGAGTCAAAGTGGGGTCTCTCAACAAGGCCCGGACGGTGCTCATCCTATCTCAAACCAAGCCACAAGTGGTGCCAGTTTTGAACCCAAACCCCTGGACTCAGTTTTGTATTCTTAGAGGAGAAATGGATTCAAATTATTTTAATTTATCAACAGGTGTTGCTTCAGGGAGACCATTGATTTCATATGTGATTTTGAGAGCCTGTCAGTCAAAAGACATCAACCTATCTTTCCTTTATTTGCGGCAAACAAATTTGTGTCCAGGCTTTCACCGAGTGTGTTATTTCCCTGCAATTAATGGCCGGCCATCATAAGCATCTGTTCATTTTCCTTTTTGCATGTGTCCATTAATGTCGGATAATTTTGTTTTGCAAAGTAGAAGTGGATTATTTCTGTGAACTACTCTTCTTGCACAGTGGAAATGCAACTACAAGCCCGAACACTCGCTCTCTTTTTTTTTAATTCCCTTGATCTGCCTTACTGCAATCAGATGTAGCGACATCACATTTGTAGTAATTTGTGTACAAATTACTAATAAAAGGTGCATTTGGAATCAGTCAACCGGACATGTAGTGGCTGAATAATATTGGTAATCTGCACTGATAGAATGTGAAATGTACACCTGATTTTTGAAAAAGTAAAACTGTGGTATTTTGTGTGGATGAGTGTGTTTGCGACGCAAGTTTATTTGGAATTTCTGGTGCCTTTTCACAATTTTGAAGAAACATTTATGAAACACAAGGACAGTCCAAACCTGTTACAAAGTATTTTTGTAATTATTAACGTTCAGTAGAGGCTGTCAAAGTGAGAACTGAACAAAAAGTAGCGCTATCACACCTTGATAAATACACAAATGAATGTTTTATTAAATGCAAAATTTTGGAATTTATTTTCTTTCAAAAGACAAAAAATGCTGGAGATCAGCAAAATACGACAAACAAATGTTGAGCTTTTAATATCAGAGAGGGGAAAAAAATTCACGGAAAGTATGATGTGAGATTTTTAATGCATTGGTCTTAATCCATGTTTGTGTTTGAATTGCTTAGCTTGGAGGCAGCCAACCTGGGGGGCCGTGAGGCCAGACCCCCCCTCCCCCTTTGGCAGGTCCTATAACATAATGCGGTAGAGCTTCATGAATCGGCTATTGATGACTGATGCTCTCACGTTTGTCCCCTCGACTTTGAAAAATGGTGTGCCGCCGTTGGCTGGGCTGGGACAAGAAATATGGATGGCCGTAGCCGAGGAATTTGGACCATGCCTATTACAAGGCGGAAGGGACGCAAGTGCAGGGATACCATTGACATGATCTGTGCCATGTACGGTTGTCCTTACAGTGCCGACCCAATACTGGACACTGGTTCCACACTCTTCTCATCCATTCAGACCACTTACTAACACGTTGAAGGCTCTCCTACCTAAATACCGATTTCAGCACAACAGTTTTCACCCATGACAATGGCAAATGTCTGTAAATTTCACGTCAGTCAGAGCACCCAATAACATCCTTGTTCTTGAGCATCTTTTCCGTCAGATTGTATTCATGCAAGCATGTAATCATTCATTTGCTTTGAGCAGTACTCTTTGTACATATTTCTATTTATATTGCCAGTTTACTTTGTATTATAAAGTGTCCAATCTTTTAAAATGCCAAACTTTATCCTTGTATGTACAATAATTTTCTTTGGACATTGAGGGTAATGGTTTTCTTCTTGTCACTGCGCCTTAGTGAAATACCAAATGAATGTCGAATGTGTGTCATATTTATCTCTGTTTATAAAAGGGTAAGCTTTTAATTTTGAATTAAATTGCACAAGAATGAAGACTGTGCAGAACCCAAATTTACTTGTATAAAATTTATTTATTTTGTCAAATTATATACATTTTATGATTGTGCCGCTTCTGGGAGACATTTTCCCATTGAGTTGCAACAGAAGTTGACAAGTTGGGTCAGTTCATACTGAATTCGCTTCTTTTAAGCAACAGTCTCAGCCAGCCACAAGCAGAGAACATCTTAATTACACAAATGATTGAAAGCCAACAGTGCAATTGCATATTTCAGGAAAAGAAATTCAACTGTTAAAGATTCTCTTTACTCCATAAACACAGATTGACTTGGAGAGACTGGAAGACAAACTTAAGAGATCTTTCTCTGAAAACACAGTCTTTCAAAAATGTGAAAATTGTTAAGTGACAGCTAATAGGTAATACTCTCTCCGATGTTAGCATCAAAGGATTTTTCTTTGTTCTTTTGAAGTGGAGTTTCTCTTTAAACTATCACAAAGTCACCCACTTTCTTTTTCAGTGCTCAAGTGAAAGACGTCCTGCGGTGCTAATGTGTATTCAACCTGAAGCTGACCCAGGCAGGCCAGTCCAGCATGTCCAGAAGGTTGAAATTAGTAACCAGGAGGTCACTGGCTCCAGCTTTGGAAAGCAAAAGCTGCCAAGACTCGTAATTCTGAAAGATGTTCCAACAGACAGTGCAGTGATGCGAATAACTTTACAATTGGTGATTTTGCTATGATATCCTTGACACAATTGACATTGGTAGTATTTCCTCATCAAATTTGCCTACCAGCTTTTTCCGACATGACTAAAAACTCAGCATTTAGTACTGTAATTAAAAGAAATCTGAACTCATGGCCTTTGAATATCAATTTTCAGGTAAGAGTGATATCCAAATATAATGCACTATAACTTTTAAAAGGAGGAAACAATGAACCTGTCGTACGAGTAAACCATCCTCAAACATCCTTTACTATAAAAAAAGAAAAAAAGTTTTTCAATCCAATGAAGCCATTTGATAGCACTGAAGAAACTGACAGACAAAAGTCAATAAATGTTTGAAATCACATTGTCTGCCCCCTCCCTGACACACCAGGTTATATTTTAATGCCATTTGATATATCTCCCACTAAACATGACGATGTGAACCACATCAGCTTTGCTGTTCACACTGAAACTGCATTCAAACGTTCGACGCTGTACAAGTTTCCACTTGGGAATGTTTTCAAAAAGTATGTCACTTAGAAAAAAAACAGAAAGTAAACATTTTTTGACCTTTGACCTTCAGTTGATCCATTTGACTGTTCTCTAATTGTTTTCGGTTTCTGATCCTTCGTCTGGTGTATCAAATTCATCATCTTCGTCCTCGTCTTCCTCTGCACTCTTGGCGGTCTCGTTCGATATCTTCTCATCAGGAATCTCGGTTTCCGTCGCTGGGGGTGGTTGGTCACCTTCCTGAGGTTGCTCTGGGGACGTTGTGTCCTCAACTCTGGACAATTCATCTGCAGCTGAACAGAAGTGATATTCTGACGTGAAACTGGGTTCTCCAAACTTGTTAAGCAATTCTAAAAATGCTGAAACTGTGGAGCCTAACTTATTTGCTCAAGTGCAAATACCATAGGGGGCGCTATACTGGCTCAATGGCAAGAGCTGGTCGTGGGTTCCGGCATTCATCGTACAGTGTTGACTGATTCTGTGAACAAAGCCTCAAGAGTGAGCATGTGTTTCTGACTGAATTGTCATGCACTGTGCCAAACTAATCAGGTTTTACAAGAGAAATGAGGGTGTTCCCACCATGCTGTGGGGTGTGACGTGGAACAAATGGAATGTAATAACCGTTGGTGAAAAGTAGTTACAATCTACAAAGGCATACACTGTAGATAGTTACAAATGAGGAAGTCCAGCGGGATTTAAAGAAACAATCACGTCATTCTATAAATTGGGGGTCCAAAACTGTGACATTTTTGGTGTCTCTGTTACACCCGAACTGTGGAGGTTGACAAGGAAATATTAAAATTGACTATAAGCTCCATTTATTTGTTTGGCAGGTATTTTGTGTTACTTTATCACTCTTAGAAAGTAATGACTGCATTCTAAACTTACAAAATCAATGGTCAGATGTGACAGGGCTAAGAAAAAATTAGACCCCAAATTTATAGAACGACCCAATTGTGGAAATGACAATTCGAGCACCTGTCTCTGCTCCATCAGGGCTCTGTACTTCATCTCCTTCTGCTCTCTCCCCTTCGGTCTCCTCCTCAATCACGTCCATGACCTCCACCTCATCCTCGTCATCTTCATCCTCGTCATCATCGCCTGCATCCCCGTCTCTGGTTTCCGTGCCGCCGATGGGTGGGGCACCCAGAAAGTCATCCAGAGCTTCCTGCTCTTGTTCGTCGACGGTGATCTCAAAGTTCTCGATGGAGCTGACGTCAGTCAACGAGTGGGTGCCCTCGGATGATACCACTCCTGAAATGGGCATATCATAGAAGACATGTAAGACCCCCCCCGGGACTTTGCGCAGAAAGGAATCCTCGAAAATGAAATGTATACAAACATTATTTACACTTCATCGGAAAAGCAGTTTTACGGGTAATCACACTATCTGTGAAAAAACACACCAACTTGTATTAACAAACTTTCATAATTAGCAATCATGCTTAAAGGCATTTGGCGGGAAAACTACCTGTACATCAGAATATTGTTCAGCTAAGAGCAACTTTGAAAGGTTACACTCTCAGAGCTAGGGATGTTCTGTGGTGCAAACCTCTGACAAGTCATTCTACTTACGCTGCATTTCCCCGTGCGTCTTATAGTGCTGCATGTCAGCCGCAAAGACATCCTGAAATGCCTTCTGTCTCTCCAACTTGTCGGCTTTCTGCGATTCCTCCTTCAGACGCACGCTCTGCTCGTACTCCTCCTGCAGTCGGACTAGGGTGAGGAGGACAGAAGAATCAAATGAGGCGGAGACCAGGGTCCTTTGTCTGTGGCCACTGGGTGTGTTGATAATGACAGTGGTGTCTCTTCTTACATGAGCTTAATGTGGCAATGCCTCATGGATGTAACTTGGTATGGCAAAATGAAGGTTGCGCAATGTGCTTTTTTCAAAGGTATTTTAGATTGCCACATATGCAGGGCAAAAAATTAGCCCTGATTTTGAAAATCTCAACAAAATCACAAAGAATCTGAATACTGTATTGAATTTGTCTTTTTTTATTACAATGTTTTGTTCTCCATGCTAGTTAATCTGACAAGCAAACACTTACCTCTCATCAGTCCTTCTTCTTTTCTACGGAACAAAGAGGGAGAAAAATTGTTCATGAAGCTGGATTTGTCAAACGACTCCCCACAGCGTGGAACTGATCTTTGAGACATAAGCCACGAAACCACTGTATGGGTTCAACGATCACCAACCGCAGCATGGTTTTTAACAACTGAAAGGCAAGTGCTGTTACGTTTTGAACAGGAATACTAGCTGTTCCAAGGCTGGGAATGTGAGTTTCTCAAGGGGAACACTGGTCACTGCCCTTGTCTACTTTACTTGGAAACAGCCTGTACCCATTAGGAACACGGCCTATTTCTGAGGGGAACTCGTGGTGTTCTGTAAAAGAGCAATTCCATAGGGAAACAGCAATGTTCTGACTTCTGAGACATCCCCTGAGGTGGCAACTTGGCCCTTTGATTCTGCATTGTTAGAACACGTTGACAGATTTTCAAGATCTGCATCAGACAGCCAAGTGTCATGCAACAGTCATCCTCCTCAGGTTAACCTACTCCCATCGATAATTTGTGCCCCCGAGTTTCAACCATAGAGCGCCAAGACATAAATCTGCCCCTACCCCCACAGTGCACCACTGTCTTCAACCTCCAAGCGCCCCTTCAACAAACTTCAGGATTCTATCCATTAGTTATAAACACATCTGGTGCTAGGGTCGACATCTGTCAAGACACTTACAGTTTCTGCTGCGTGTACCTATTCAGCTCAGCGGTCTGTGTCTGCTTATTGCGGAGCAGTTCGCAGTGGTCAATCAGATCCTCGTAGCCGAGCAACATGGACTCCACCTCCTCAAACTCCGCCTCCAATTTACCTGCCGAAATTTGACAGAAACGTCAACATCGGTGCGATTTGGACATGACCGAGGTCTGGAGGTGCTTATATATAACGGTTTTGCCCTTACCCAACGTATATTAATAAGCACTGTATGCTCAGTGCTTGTCCGAGAGCTTGCGAAAAACCTCACAAGCTTACTCGGGTGGGATTCGAACCCATGACCTCCTGCTTACTAGTGCAGATGTCTTAACCACTCGACCACCGAGCTTGCCGGGGTCGGCTGGCCGGCTGGCCGGTCCGAGTCCGAGGCGCGTTGAAAATTTAGTTTTGGTGCTTATTACAGCAATGTACATAGTCCAATATATCAATATAAGACACACATTGGCAACAGATCAAAGTGAATTTTAACAAAAAAATGGGCTCTCAATTAATTAGTAATTAATACTGATTTCGTAAGGCAAATGTTCGGAAGGAAAATAGCCCATCTTTAGGCATATAAGAGCAAGTCACAGGAAAAAGGAACTTCCTGTATTAAGGATACATCTCTCCTAAATTGCCAAAAAACAAACAAAATCTTTTTTCCACAGACCATATGGCATTATGAACTTTCTAAAGTCTTGACAAATTGTACAAATCACTCAACACCTTGTTTTGTTGTTGCTCATGTCAAACGCCTGCAAGGGTTTGATTTCGACAAACTGCATCACGTATGCCAGGGCCGTTTTCCAATACTCAACTTCGTCTCCGTCTCAGGCTTCGTCGCCCAAACTAATTCCCAATTGTGAGCCTGAAGCGTTTAACTCAAATTGGCTTACTGTAAGTTTTTGCTCTCTTGGATCTTATTTGATGTTTTGTGGCACTATTAGACTAATTAGTGCGCTTACAGCTTCAAAGTCAGGTAGTAAAAAAAAAAACAGTTGAAACCTGAGATGGAGCCGCAGCTGAATATTGGAAAACAGTCCAAGAGAACTTCCACACCTGCTTTCTTCTACAATTTATTTTGCTTACCTAAAGATACCCACACTACCACAATCACTCAGCCCAAAACCCACGAATTCAACATGAACATTTAGTCACATGAACTGATCTTAAAATGTACCTACCGATAGCCGCTGTGAGACACTGGATGTTCTCTACAAAGTGCGGGAGGTCCACTAACTGTTTCTGAAGCTGGAGCAACGGTTCCGCCCGACGCTCGTAGTTCAAGAACACCTCCTGAACATGGCTGTCCACAACCTATGTGTAGAAAAAAATAAAGCGAGAAATACCACCCACCTATGGTTTGGTTATAAGACTTTCAAACCTAACCCCCTGTGGAACACAAGATGCTTAAAACTGGAAATTTTCTGAATTACTTCGCCGGACAGAGGCAGGGTAGAGAAAAATGCGAGCAGTGGTTCAAACTTGTTTCCAATGCTTGTAAAAAAAAACTGGGTAACAGCATGGCTTCACTGACAAAAACCGTTTTCACTTGGACTCACCGTCGCTTTTCCTGCTGCAGTCTCTATTTCTTTATGAAGTTCAGCCCACATCTTCTGAAATCTAGTTTAAAAATGAGAGAGAAAAAACCAAATGACATCCAATGTACAAATAAAGTTTTTGAGTACTTGAATACATTACAGCATCACTTTTAAATATGAAACTATGCTTTATATACGCTGAACTAAACACACATCTTCATTTCTGACAGAGGCTGGTCGCTACGACATCTTTAAGGTGTAATACCTGTCCAGAAGTTCAGCACCTGCATCCTGATTGCAATGTGTAGAGACTGAAGGACTGCAAGGTTTGAAAACAAACAAAGCATTTCCCGTAAAAAAAAATGAAATTATTAGAGTAAAAACAGACGTTTTTATTTTGGGTGGAGACAGTTCCGCAGCTAAAAGGGAAATTCTTTGGGGAGGACAAATCCCCCTCAAAATGCAGCAATGCACACCTGAACAATTTCAACTTTGTAACAGAAGTTAAGACTGAGTGGTCAATAAAATATAATCACAGAAAACCTTTTTTTTTTCACATTCATCCAAGACGACAAGATGACCACCGGTTTGCCAACGTAAATAACTGACCCGTGATGTGTACTCACATGTCTTTTCTCAATGCTGCACGCTCTTCTCTGTGATAAAAAATAAGAAGAAAATGAGGTCAGTGAAAATGTCTTTGCAGATATTGCAATGCATATGCAAAAAAGTAAATTTTCCCCTAAAATTAACCCCCGCCCAAAAAAACTCAGTCTTCAAATGATCAGGCCTCGTTCTAAGCCATTACAAAGTTAATGATTCACCAACTGCTTTGCCATCCATTTTACCTGCGAGATCGCTTGACTTCTTTAGCCCTTGTGCTAAGAGTCTTCAATCTGGAACAAGGGGAAATGAATACCAATAAATTGATCCAAATTAAATAATCAAACCCTTTCGGCACAAGACCACCTGGGAATGAATTTGCTTCACCATAGTAATCAGAGAAATCTACAAGATCGAAGAAGTTAAATTACAAATTGAACAAAATAAAAACGAAACATGGAAAAGGTGCAGCCCCAGTAATGTACCACTTGAACATCTTAGCAATCATGAGCACAATCTGTTCAGCTCCACTCAAAGCAAATTCTGGACGGAATCGTAATGAAGTCTGTCCAGAGTCAAATCACGAGGGACTGGGAGGGTGAACTGTGATTCGTGACTTGAGGACCGGTGATTGGCCTGGCCTGAGAATTTGATTTACTACAACTCTTGAAATGCACTCCCATTATCTAAATTGCTATGCTACATGTACATGTATTTAAATGACCGATGCGGTAAGTTCCGAAGTGCACAAATGCTAAAATAAATGGCAGTATCAATGTTACCGGTAATAGCAAAAAAAAAACAACACACAAATGAAAGAATGGGATTGGCTTGTCACTGAAACCAGTGGTCAAATCACATCATCGGTCAGCGGTCTGAGTTCAGCGGTCTGTGAAGAAAAAAAAAATTCAGAAAAGAAGAAAAACAAACAAAAACCTGGGCATTACCCAGTGGACAAGTCTTGCTGGACATGATGCAGCCGTTCCTTGAACTGGTCAAACATGGCCGTGGGTTCGGCAGGTTGGGGGTTAGTCCCTCTGCACCTCAGAAGCAGTTGAAGAATACCTGCAATAAATCTGTGTAGACAGACTTTGCAGGTTAGTCTCAACAAATTTGGACACTCATATGACGGAAGATTTGCTATCCCAAAAGAGAAAAGAGGTGGGCGTGTGAAAAACCATATAGTTCTAGGAGTAGGGATTTGCCAGCACACTGTCGATTATCGATAAACCCTAGCACTATGGGGTTTGTCATGCCTACTGTGTTCCCACAAGGGAGGCGGGTGTGACAAACTCCATAGTTTTTGAGACTTTATTGGTATAGCTGAAATAACCTCACTGCTATCAGTCCACTTCCACTGCAGGAACATCAATCAGCTTGTGGTGTTTTGACTTTTGAGTGCTGGGAGATGGACAGAGTTCCATACTTGGGCATCACTTGACACACCATGCAAAAACCCCATGAGAATGATCTGAAAAGTTCCACCATGTCTAAGCATTGCTTGGTAAATGTTCAATATTTTCCCTGCTAAATTTGACAACGATTTAGGATTTGTTATTGCTTCTGATGGCTGGGCCTTAGTGATTTCCACATACAGATTTCAGAAAGAGATTCATACACAGACAACACTTGAGGCCCTGTGCACAAACCTATGAGACTTGTCTGAAAACAAAAGAAGTGTTTCCTAGTAAATGCTTTGGAATTTTCTCAGCTAAACTTCACTTCTCAGGACATGTTTTTACTTTCTGACGGTTGTTATAATATTTTGAGGGAAAATTTGTGTTGTCCGTAGGGCCAATGGAACTCTTTCCCAGATTACTTCCCGACTGGGATATTCTCGCAGTTGGGATGACGTCAGTGAGTCTTAATTCTTCTCTCTGATTGGTCAGTTGATGGCTAGTTATTCCATGTTTCACACTCGAAACTCAAAGGGGCAAAATAGTGTTGTGGTCTTCAGGGAAAATCTGATTTATCGACTAAACTCTTCACCTTTACATCGAAAATGCCCGGAATTTCACTATTTAAGTGCTCTGAATATCTCCCACACTGTTTCAAAAGGGTTTCAGTTATTTTTTATCATAATCAAAAAAAAGGGGGAAACATGCAAATCCCCGTAGGCCTACGAAGTGAATGGAGAGTTGTTTTTTTACCCAGAAGTGAGTGCAACCAATCAACAAGATAAACGGAACAACCTCCGACAGCGGGAATCACTGAAATTGCCTTGGTCATGAACTATTCCCCTAAAACTATAGAACTCAAATCTGCGATCAGTATAGGGCTAGTACATTGTACTACTACGCATACAGCTCAGAAAAAGGATAGGCCAAACTCGCTCTGCCTCTCGCTCCGACTACTGGGAGCGATGACATGAAAGTTTGTAATAACATACCAAACAAGAAATCAAAATTTCACGAAAGTTCAAACACTCTTACCACAAATTTGATTCCAAACAGCCCATCAGCACACTCACATGACACTCACTCAAAAAAAGTATAATTAATTATGTACGTACCGTACGCCTAGGTTTACGTTACGTTACAGCAACACAACTCGTCACAAGATAGTGCTACCTGCATGTATCTCATACAAGAAGACACGGAACCAGAGTCACAATCACAGAGAGGGCGCCCATCATTTTAGCCACAGGTTGCAGCCCAGCCCTGGACTCCCATAGCCAACAGTGATAAATATCCGAACTTCAAAAAATCAGGAAAAATACTCACGAGTTTCTCAGGAGTTCGAGACGTACGTCAAATTAAAGCCCAGTTTATGATTTTTCGTTTCCTTTTCAAATTTCCATTCATTCATTAACCGATGACTTTTGAAGATATTTATTTCCACAGAAGGTCACCCCTAAACGGCAGTCGAGCCCCTCGCCATTTTCGGATCGATTCTACGTACTTCTAAAAAATAGACCGTTTTCAGGCATCGATTTCCTTCCAAACCTCATTCAAATGCAAGCTGGTATTCTCTTTGCGCAACTAAACCGTATCTTTTCCGTCTACAAATCTTCAAGTTCATGGGCAAGTGGTCCATTTCGTTGGCAGTTTTCGACTTATTTACTGGTCTGCATCCTTTGGCCTTCAAGTTGTAAATTAAATTTTGGCTTCATGGCAATCAAATTTGGCTTCATGGTAGATGCGGCTTATCAAAGGATGGATAATTATGTACATGCATGTGGCACCTGTAAAAAGAAGTCGCCCTTACCACAGCCCCAACGAACACTTAATTCTTGCTCAAATTGCACTCAAATTCTTCCTGCTCGAATTCTTCTTACTCCAAAATTCTAACAACAGTATACTATAATTCTATTCGAAAAATAACTTTGTCAAAGTGGCATTCCTATGAGCAGGGATCCCAGTGGCGCAGCAGTTAGAGCTAGCTACTTACCACTGAAGTAGAGTTCCCAGTTGAATTCCGGCTCAACAACGTACCCGCCCCTGCATGTCAGGACCCCCCCCCATTGCGGCTGGACGTGTGGATTTTGTGGACACAGGTATAATAATCCTGTTATTATCAATTCCTGAACATAAATTTAGTTCTAATGGTTTTAATTTCATAAGTGTATGTTCTCTGCACCCTGTAAATAATAAATTCGGCAAAAAAATTCTTAGGTATATTTAGTGGGGGGGGTGTTGGGTGGGTGTCCAAACTGCAGATCTGAAATAATATTTTGATGCATGACTGCATTCTTGTAATAGAACAATTTGAAAACAAAGTGTAGTTCACATGCATTTATTCAAAAATAAATAGAACTGTCAACCAAAATGTAACGATCAATAATAAGTACAAGACCTGGCTGACGGGTTTGGAAATTATATGACAAAACGCGCGATAAAGTAAAGTGTAAACTAACAAACACTGAGTAATAACAACTATTACAATACCTCCAAACAAGGCTGTTTGGCATGAACAGAAGTAGGATTAGACGGAAGGTGATTGCAGTTGGCCGTAAATTCTGTTTTTAATCAACTAATTAGCAAAAACTTATTCTCAAAAATCACTGGATGCCTCCATATACACGTAGGGCCTTAATACGGGCACCACCTAGCTTCCAGACTTTGCGACGCTTTGACCAGTCACAGTGCACGAAAACTGTCGACATAATGCGCGTTTGGAAAGGGTCAACAGATTTTGCGCACTGAGATTGGAACCCTGGGAAGAGGGACCGGCCTCTTTTAGCGAGTCCGTTGGAGCTAATTAGCATTTTTTTGGTCCAAATTCCACGACTACTTATCATATCCTACCCCTGTACATGCTGAAAAACCCGGTTTAGTCATTTTACAGCTAGGGCCTCCCCCAGCCAGAAAAAAATGAAAAAAATCCAGCCGGCCTTGAGCCCACCTCCAGCCAATTCCCATAGGACTGTTGGACCGTGTGCTTAGTGGTCCTTTGTGTACAATCTAATGGGTTGTTTACAAAACGGTGCCTGGTACAGGCACCGGGATGTTCTTTATCAGTGCCAGCTGTCTGAAACTTGTCAGAGGCCTCTTTCGGCTGTCTTTGAAGTGTTATTTTTGTGTGGGGGGGGTTGTTGTGGTGGTGGTATGGCTTGGCTGGCGCGTGGCGAGGGCCCCCCTCCAAATCGGGATAGCCTGGGAAAACGGCCTGCACGGTACTGGGATGTAGTTTTTGTGGTTTTTGGTGGTTTGTAAGATCTGTAGAGGCTAGGGGACAACCACTGAAGCATTAATATACCTTTAGGACGGACTCAGGGCTCTGCAACCCTGAAAAATGAAATGGACTCAACGGAATAGTCCACTCCAGCCACCGTGTGAGTAAACATTCGTAACGCCTCGCAGGGTTTTAATTAAATACTAAGTCGCGGTGGACCGTATGTCGGACTGCAGAACATACACACGTGACTTCTACACTTACAGGATCGTAGATATCGCGGTTGTGCCTCCCCCACCGATAATTAATTCCGGTCAACAAAATCGAGCTTTGGTGGGTAAATGAATCCAAAATTGGTGCACTGAATCCAAAATATATGGACATTATTTGGCCGTTGGCATTTCCCCTGAAGCACGAAATGTAGCGTACCACGCTTTACAACCTTTAAATGCGGGGGCCTTGAGAATGCAACCAATCTAATTTCGAGGAAGATGAGATTTATGCAAAGTGTGTTCGATCACTTCTCACCGTCTTCCCTGTGCTTTATTTTCGAGCATAAACACACTTTGCAGTTTGTAGAAATCAATTATCAATGTCACGGGTTACGAACAGGATCAGTTTTCTGAATGAAGTTGACTTTTCAAAAGCAACTAATTAAATCCAAACGCCCATTTCCAGCCTTTCAAATAACTGTTGGAATGAGGAATAGACTGTGGTACACGTTAATTTCTAACCCTTATTTTCATTCTGAAAAATTAATTAATGTACTTTTATGAATAATGCAGTGCAATGTGCAAGTACTAAAAGATTCCAACAATTTCATAACAGTTTAGTGCAATAAACTTTTTTCAGTCTGACCACTTCAATGTGAATTTGTTCAGAGAATATCATGGGTTTATGCACGATCGGTTGGACGCACACGCATTATTGTAATTGTCTAGAATTTAATACAGTTGGCTCAGCCTTCAACAATCTGACATCTCCATTCTGCACGTATGTCTAAGAAATGAGACAACTCCACATAATGTAAATATACGCAACTCTTTGTTTATTTATAAACATATCAGAAATGAATGCAACATTTTCCTAAAAAATCCTGGATAAACGTGTTCCTCTTTGTCAAATTCAGCGAGGCTTTGAATGTGTGCGGCTAAACATAAAAAAAAAATGATACTGACGTAGGAAAACTCTAAATACATAGCTCAGAACACCCGGGCAGATTTTTTCTTTATTCAATTTGCATATGAATTGATCCTCCGAGTGTGACAATGTAGGGGCTCTAGCAAATTCCTGATCAAAGACTTGTCAGTTCGCAGTATTAGTGAGGAATGATGGATTTCATTGGGAGGGTTTTCAATTTCCAACAAGATGATGCAATTTATTTCAACCCTTTAATTAATCCCTAACTAGGCAGCACAGGCAAGGAGCTATTCCTTGTCCTTAAAAAGCACCATACTGTGAGTAGACACAGTCCGAGTCAACCCTCTGTCTACCTTAACAAAAATCCAATCTAGAATCAGGATTGTCATCTCTGACGTCATCACTGCTCATTGGGTATGGAACACCAAACTGTTTGCAGGTTCGTCGGAGTGCCTTCTCGTATTCCTTGTTCAGCTTGGCCGACTGCTGCAGGGCGTATTTCAGGTCCTCAATTTCATCAAAGAAGCCCTGGGAAAAACACAATATGATGTGTAGAGAATCTTTTTGTACTGTGCTTCACTGCATTTAGCCCCTACCATCCCAAATCAAGCGAAACCCAGTGACAATGATGGACCCAGGATCGCAAAATACCACCCACCAGTGCTTTACATGTGGGCTTATCCAAATTTGTTCAACAACCTCAATATCATAAAAAATCAAAGCCAGGAAAGAACCAGGTATCCTTTTGCCAGAGAAGTTTCATAGTGAAGTATCGTTTGTTTGAAGTGACCATTTATTGAAAATTACTAAGCTACTCAAGGGAAGGTCTGACATTTCTTATTGCTTTTGAAGTTTTTTTCTCTGTTAGTGGTCAGAATTAGTTTTGTTACCTCATCCAGCCCCTGTAACTCCTTCTTGATTCTCTTCTTGTCCTTGGCCAGCTGGTCTCTCTTTCTTCAAACATTGAATCTCTGACAACAGAACCACAGACATTTGGACTTCATATGCAATTTTTAATAGAACAAAACTAACAATTTTTATTGAAAAAAAATCAAATAAATTAACAATGTGCTCTAATGAAACGTGGAAGGTCAAGGAAAGGTATAAGTGCACTTTCTACAAGTCTGATGCTTTGAAGAAGCCGCAGCAATATTCATCTGCAGCAAACATGCGCATAAATAGCGCAACAGTATTATAATTACTAACCGCAGTTTGATTTTGGCATATTGGCATTGATGACACACTGGTTTGGTCTACAGATGGAGACACGCATACAGTCATACTACAAATGTACTTGATTTCACATTTGCAAGGGGTCTGTGCACCATCATGGATGTGGCCAGCAGGCTTCATTTTATAATTACAATTTAACACAGCTCTATAGTGGCACACCGTACTGTTCAGGACAAGAAAGGTGTAAAGGAGCAATGTTCATACAAAAGCACACACTGACCTTGGGGATTTGTGAAAGGCGAGGCACTATTTGAGCGCCTCCCAGCCCGCCTCCTGCGACCATTAGGGGTCAGTGACCTCTCCAAACAATGAACTTGCTCTCTGGAGCGATGCACCTGATTTTCCAAGTCTTGAATTCTAAGCTGCCCCTCAAAAATAGAAGATTGCAGGGCAAAACACACCAGCCAAATCGCTTATCATATAAACAAACTTGAATGGCCACATTAATTAGTTGATTTTCAAATCAATTTAACCACACTTTGATTTTCGGAGAAGGGATAGGTAGACATCTGGTCACCTCTCCAGCCACTTTGAGGACTGGCAAGAATAATGTTAGGCAAGCATTCTGCTTTGGCTCAAATTCTACACCCCCCAAAATAAAAAAAATGAAGAAACTGATAATTAAAAAACAGAAATGAAGCCGAGGTTGCTACACGTTGATTATTGACAGACTGAGCCACAAGAAGCCGCTCAGAGAGCATGTCAGCTGCCGAAGGCAAGCACTGGACTTTTTTTGTTCCATTAGCTAGTCTCTAATTTTGAGTAGCTTTAAATCGAATGCTGAATCAAATGGATGAAGTTTAATTGGTGTCATGAAGAGTGTGAAGTGGGCGTGATGACTACTGAATGAAAACTGCTGCTGTAGTGCTTGTATTTGCTTTCAGAACACTGGGTATGATGCAAACATGGCCTTGGACGACTCGACACCAACTTGGTATCGGTGCTTGCATTTTTTGCTGGGGGTGGACCAGCAGTTTGTACCCCTTTTCTAGGACGGGTCGGGTAGATAATTTAATTCCAGGTGAAATCTTAGCTGTAAGCTCGGTCCAGTTACAGCAGCCATATTTCTGTCTTGCTCGCAAATCCTATCTGTGCCAAATATGCAGGAGTTCAGTTTAATTTCTCTTGAACTTCATTGATCTCAAGAGTAATCGTAAGATCTTTGTTGTGCAGTTCATCTGTTGGATTTGGCAGGCTACTCACTAAGCTGATGGCGTCTGCCATTACATTCAGCAAATTCCAGAGAGAAAAGTCAATGAGGGTCAGGCATAAAGGCGTGGTAAGAAATTGACTCACTGACCTTTGTTTCCCTTATAAATTGGTGACTAGTTTGGTTTACGTTTAACGCTTTAATAGTCTCTGTGTGGGTAGTGTTGGTCTTCAACTCTTTTTCGTAGCGTTTCATTAGCTTGTTGTGCATTCGGACAGTAACCGGAATATCGAGACAGGCATTTTGAAGAAAGCTTTATTGGAAAGCTCTCAGTATTCACGAGCCATACAAATATATCAGGGATTCTGGAAAGCTGAGTAAATCTTGTAAATTAAACCCCATTTACCTCCACAAATCTTTCAAAATCCATGAGGCTTTGGGAGAAGTATGTCAGACCAATTAAAGCAGCCACTATGACCTCAAACGAGATTTGAAGCCCTCTGGAAAAAAATCTGATGAAAACAGCCTTGGGTTCCTACAAAGTGGCCCATTTTGGAGTCTTTCAGGAACTTGAGAAACTCATGTGGCGTTATATGAAACACTTTCTGTCCCCGGGTAGATCCAATCTGCCAAACTTGGCCCTAGACATGCCAGAGTTTGTGCTCGGTTAGGCATGATTCCTTCCTCCATGGAATATGCTAATTGCTAGGCAAGCCGTAGGGGCCTAAACAAGCTAAAACTCCCCCCCACCCCCATAGCTCCATGTTGATGTGGTGGAGTGGACTATAAAGATCCACCGTAAGATAGTTATTGAATGATTTTGTCCGCCAACAGAGAGCGTGCTTTAACTTTAACGGTGCCCTGATAATGGGGGCGACATGATACTAACTTTTAGGGTCGTGATAGGGGATAAATTCTGGGACATTTAGTTGTAATTTGATTATATTTCGATTGTAAACCTCCAATATAATTATAAGTAATATGATTAAGGTGCTTAATATCTTTATTTACCCAAAAATTAAGGAGAATGACAATTCTGTACGGGCGTATGTGTAGTAATATTGTAAAGTTTTACTACCGGGATTAGTTTGCGTCTGGACTTGCCGCCAAAACCTAGCGACATGTAGACGTTTATATTTTCAGCGGACGTCAAATCACCCAGATCCTGGTTTAATCTTCAAAAATATAAGTTGTTGGATCGAGGGGGAGGATCGGTTGGTAAGCTAGATTATGTTGAGTTAATTAAATGATCTATTGTGGCCTTGAAAAAGGAAAAAGGACACACCCTGAGGGTCTGTGTGGGCCCAAGACATGTCGACAAACTTAAATGTAACGTTACATGTACTTATTATGTCTATACAGGCATAGGTATCATGTCAGGATGCCAGAATGACATGTAATATTGTGTCACATCAATTGTTAGGAATTTACAATACTGAATATTAATAGGCTGCAATCATGTATTTTGTCACATTGTAGGTTTTCTTCTTATACGAGAAAGAGTGCGGATCAGTGAATAAATTAACCAGCCAAGTCAACCCAACCAAGGTGTCATGACCTATTCCTGCAGTACTACCTCAGGATAAACAAAAATACTACATTAAGATGCAGGTAATCAATCTGCTTCGACCATAAAGGCAGAAATGCAGTACAATTAATACCATAAAGCAGCGAAGCAGCGATGGACGGGGGACTGTCCATATTGCGCGCTGAAAGGCTATGGCAACGGACAGATCAAAGTTACATGTAGTTTTTCTCCACAACTTAACGAGTCTGTGCATCTCACATTTAATTAAAAAGTTCCGCTGAATTCCTGAATTCCTCGCCGCTTGTCTGGTACTCTGGCCAAGTCTAATGGTTTATGTACAAAATCTAACAGAAACTGAACCCATCTCCCTGCGGCACTCTGGGAGATAGATAAATACATAAATTAGTTGAATGTAAAAAAGGAACATTTTCAATTCAATTTTATTTTGTCTTCCGACGCTGCTTTCATGTAGCATTTTCATGTCATCCTAAAAATGAAAGTTACCGGCCTAAAAAACAAAGCATATCGCCACGTACGGTAGGGCCACTTGTATTATTTGGGCTGAAAGTTTGCATGGGGGATCCTAAATTCTTAGATGGTATATGCAAAATGTAACGCGTACTGAAGCTTTGAACGAGAACTTGTGTCAACGAAACTTAGGTTCTACTCTCTGGTATGTGGGGAAGCCGTCATTTAAACATCTAAGAAACCAACACTCATAAGATCGTCTCCACTTTCAGCAACAAGGTCACCCGTACTGCGTATCCTAGTGCGCCCAAGGGGAGGGGGTGGGAATTTTGATTAAGAGACGACTCCACATTTTTATCTGAAATTGCTAATCCCCCAAAGAAAGATGGTAAAATGTGAGGCTACCGGAGCTTTCAACAGCAACATATCTCATCACAATCCCGAAGAACAAATCAAATGAAATACTGGAACACTTTCCGCTGTTTGATTCCAAGAAGGCTGCAGTCTCATCACCCGGGTCTTCCTTATTACTCTACCATAAATAACATTTTTTTGCAGACTAGACAAAATAGCCAACCATAAACGTACGTCTGTCCGGTAAATGTCGAAACCAAATGCTTCCCTCTGTAACAGCTGTCCGTACCCCAGGAGAGGAAAAGGGAGAACAAAAGAAAACAATGAAAAAAATTAACATGCAATAACTTTTCTATGGGAGAAAATTTGCTCTGGAAAAGGCCCCCCCACAGGCGATCAAGCAGGTATAGGAGACTAACTCCGAGGCATCGCATCTCTCCTATATAACTTGCAGGCAAAAAGTAAACGCGCGACTGCGAGTGGCCTAAAACAAACTACCCAGCTCTGAGCTTTTACAGCACTTTCCGCTTCACTATCTGCCAAAAAAAATTTCATACCTTATGTAAAACATACGGTGCTCTCACACTCAGACGAGATAATCATTTTCTTTCTATGTGCATGTCAGAAGAGTTAATCATTCTCGGGGGCTTACCCGCCCTGCCTTCGTTCGAGAAAAGCCACCCATCGAAGAATCGGCCAGGCCACAATGCATCCTTTTTGTTCTAAACGGCCAAAAAACTACTTTGCAAAATATTTGCGCAACCATTTCCAAAGCTCCTGCCAAAACGTTTAGAGGATGGTAGAAATGTGTTCCGCCGAGTGTTACGCAACATCTTCATTCTCACATTGTGTGTAACTCCCATTCACCGAGGTAGTCTTTTCATTCAGTATCACGTGGTCGTCGATCGGCACAATGCGCGAAATTTGAAGTATCTGCATTAACACGTTGAAAAAGGTGGTCACGCAAATACCTGCCGTGCATTGTGTTAAAACTGCGTGTCTCTTAATGCAGGCTTGCTAACCAGGCTTTCCGTTCATTTGGTTTCCAGTCCATACTCGTTCTACTCGTTTCGCCAGATTTTCTCCTGATACTGCGGTTTCCTCTAAAACAGGACCTTCTTCCTAACTCTGTAATGTGATGCTGATAAACGTTGGCCCGAATAGCCCCAAGTAGCTGAAAGTGCCATTGGATTTTATACAAAACAACACTTAACAGCCTCAGCAATCGTGTCTTTCAACCTCCATACTGCTGGTCGTGATGTTGGAGGCTTGCAAATGTGTATATAGATGGACACTCAGTGCGGGTGAGCTGTCAACGAAAACATATTACCTTTCAGTGAACGTGTTACAAAAATGGTCACTATGAGAATATGTTCCAGCTTTTAGGGACCAATTCGGAAACTTGCCCTAATTACTAACACAGTAAGATGTGCCAGTCCTTGCGCTTTAGTCGTTTTTGTTTTTCTGCAGATACTGACTGGATGTGCGGCTGACTGGATGTGCGACTGCCCCGTGTCCAAGTTGAGTATTTTATGATTGTTCCGGGTAGCAGGGGTAGCTCTTGCTACCCTCAGGAGGTGATTGGCCCGGCCCTTGCCAGGTCACGTTTGTCCTGTTATCTGTTGTCTGCATTTTGTGACTCATTCGTTTAAGTGCTTATTTTGTCTGTGTTTTGTGACTCATTCGTTTAATTGCTTATTTTGTCAATATTTAGTCTGAAAATGCTGTTTTTTCATGTTTAAACTTGCGCCGTAGTCTTTTTTTCTTTTTCTGCAGATACTGACTGGATGTGCGACTGCCTGGCTGACTGGATGTGCGACTGCCCCATGTCCAAGTTGAGTAGTTTATGATTGTTGCGGGTAGCAGGGGTAGCTCTTGCTACCCTCAGGATGTGATCGGCCCTGCCCTTGCCAGATCACCTTTGTCCTGTTATCTGTTGTCTGCGTTTTGTGACTCATTCGTTTAATTGCTTATTTTGTCAATATTTAGTCTGAAATTGCTGTTTTTTCTTGTTTAAACTTGCACTTCAGTCTTTTTTCTTTTTCTGCAGATACTGACTGGATGTGCAGCTGACTGGATGTGCGACTGCCCTATGTCCAAGTTGAGTACTTTGTGATTGTTCCGGATAGCAGTGGTAGCTCTTGCTACCCTCAGGAGGTGATTGGACCTGCCCTTGCCAGATCACGTTTGTCCTGTTATCTGTTGTCTGCATTTCCTCACTCATTCGTTTAATTGCTTATTTTTTTAATATTTAGTCTGAAATTGCTGACTTTTCATGTTTAAACTTACGCTTTAGTCTTTTTTTCTTTTTCTGCAGATACTGACTGGATGTGCGGTTGACTGGATGTGCGACTGCCCGATGCCCAAGTTGAGTACTTTATGATTGTTCCGGATAGCAGGGGTAGCTCTTGCTACCCTCAGAAGTTGATCGGCCCTGCCCTTGCCAGATCAAGTTTGTCCTTTTATCTGTTGTCTGCGTTTTGTTAATCATTCGTTTAATTGCTTATTTTTTCATTATTTAGTCTGAAATTGTTGTTTTTTCATGTTTAAACTTGCGCTTAGTCTTTTTACTTTTTCTGCAGATACTGACTGGATGTGCGACTGCCTGGCTGACTGGATGTGCGACTGCCCCGTGTCCAAGTTGAGTAGTTTATGGTTGTTCCGGGTAGCAGGGGTAGCTCTTGCTACCCTCAGGAGGTGATCGGCCCTGCCCTTGCCAGATCACGTTTGTCCTGTTATCTGTTGTCTGCGTTTTGTGACTCATTCGTTTAAGTGCTTATTTTGCCAATATTTAGTCTGAAAATGCTGTTTTTTCATGTTTAAACTTGCGCTGTAGTCTTTTTTCTTTTTCTGCAGATACTGACTGGATGTGCGACTGCCTGGCTGACTGGGTGTGCGACTGCCCCATGTCCAAGTTGAGTAGTTTATGATTGTTCCGGGTAGCAGGGGTAGCTCTTGCTACCCTCAGGAGGTGATCGGCCCTGCCCTTGCCAGATCACGTTTGTCCTGTTATCTGTTGTCTGCGTTTTGTGACTCATTCGTTTAAGTGCTTATTTTGCCAATATTTAGTCTAAAAATGCTGTTTTTCATGTTTGAACTTGCGCTGTAGTCTTTTTTTCTTTTTCTGCAGATACTGACTGGATGTGCGACTGCCTGGCTGACTGGATGTGCGACTGTCCCATGTCCAAGTTGAGTAGTTTATGATTGTTCCGGGTAGCAGGGGTAGCTCTTGCTACCCTCAGGAGGTGATCGGCCCTGCCCTTGCCAGATCACGTTTGTCCTGTTATCTGTTGTCTGCGTTTTGTGACTCATTCGTTTAAGTGCTTACTTTGTCAATATTTAGTCTGAAATTGCTGTTTTTTCATGTTTAAACTTGCGCTGTAGTCTTTTTTCTTTTTCTGCAGATACTGACTGGATGTGCGACTGCCTGGCTGACTGGATGTGCGACTGCCCAATGTCCAAGTTGAGTAGTTTATGATTGTTCCGGGTAGCAGGGGTAGCTCTTGCTACCCTCAGGAGGTGATCGGCCCTGCCCTTGCCAGATCACGTTTGTCCTGTTATCTGTTGTCTGCGTTTTGTGACTCATTCGTGTAATTGCTTATTTTGTCAATATTTAGTCTGAAATTGCTGTTTTTTCATGTTTAAACTTGCGCTGTAGTCTTTTTTCTTTTTCTGCAGATACTGACTGGATGTGCGACTGCCTGGCTGACTGGATGTGCGACTGCCCCATGTCCAAGTTGAGTAGTTTATGATTGTTCCGGGTAGCAGGGGTAGCTCTTGCTACCCTCAGGAGGTGATCGGCCCTGCCCTTGCCAGATCACGTTTGTCCTGTTATCTGTTGTCTGCGTTTTGTGACTCATTCGTTTAAGTGCTTACATTGTCAATTTTTAGTCTGAAAATGCTGTTTTTTCATGTTTAAACTTGCGCTGTAGTCTTTTTTCTTTTTCTGCAGATACTGACTGGATGTGCGACTGCCTGGCTGACTGGATGTGCGACTGCCCCATGTCCAAGTTGAGTAGTTTATGATTGTTCCGGGTAGCAGGGGTAGCTCTTGCTACCCTCAGGAGGTGATCGGCCCTGCCCTTGCCAGATCACGTTTGTCCTGTTATCTGTTGTCTGCGTTTTGTGACTCATTCGTGTAATTGCTTATTTTGCCATTATTTAGTCTGAAATTGCTGTTTTTTCATGTTTAAACTTGCGCTGTAGTCTTTTTTCTTTTTCTGCAGATACTGACTGGATGTGCGACTGCCCCATGTCCAAGTTGAGTAGTTTATGATTGTTCCGGGTAGCAGGGGTAGCTCTTGCTACCCTCAGGAGGTGATCGGCCCTGCCCTTGCCAGATCACGTTTGTCCTGTTATCTGTTGTCTGCGTTTTGTGACTCATTCGTGTAATTGCTTATTTTGTCAATATTTAGTCTGAAATTGCTGTTTTTTCATGTTTAAACTTGCGCTGTAGTCTTTTTTCTTTTTCTGCAGATACTGACTGGATGTGCGACTGCCTGGTTGACTGGATGTGCGACTGCCCCATGTCCAAGTTGAGTAGTTTATGATTGTTCCGGGTAGCAGGGGTAGCTCTTGCTACCCTCAGGAGGTGATCGGCCCTGCCCTTGCCAGATCACGTTTGTCCTGTTATCTGTTGTCTGCGTTTTGTGACTCATTCGTGTAATTGCTTATTTTGTCAATATTTAGTCTAAAATTGCTGTTTTTTCATGTTTAAACTTGCGCTGTAGTCTTTTTTCTTTTTCTGCAGATACTGACTGGATGTGCGACTGCCTGGCTGACTGGATGTGCGACTGCCCCATGTCCAAGTTGAGTAGTTTATGATTGTTCTGGGTAGCAGGGGTAGCTCTTGCTCCCCTCAGGAGGTGATCGGCCCTGCCCTTGCCAGATCACGTTTGTCCTGTTATCTGTTGTCTGCGTTTTGTGACTCATTCGTGTAATTGCTTATTTTGTCAATATTTAGTCTGAAATTGCTGTTTTTTCATGTTTAAACTTGCGCTGTAGTCTTTTTTTCTTTTTCTGCAGATACTGACTGGATGTGCGACTGCCTGGCTGACTGGATGTGCGACTGCCCCATGTCCAAGTTGAGTAGTTTATGATTGTTCCGGGTAGCAGGGGTAGCTCTTGCTACCCTCAGGAGGTGATCGGCCCTGCCCTTGCCAGATCACGTTTGTCCTGTTATCTGTTGTCTGCGTTTTGTGACTCATTCGTGTAATTGCTTATTTTGTCAATATTTAGTCTAAAATTGCTGTTTTTTCATGTTTAAACTTGCGCTGTAGTCTTTTTTCTTTTTCTGCAGATACTGACTGGATGTGCGACTGCCTGGCTGACTGGATGTGCGACTGCCCCATGTCCAGGTTGAGTAGTTTATGATTGTTCCGGGTAGCAGGGGTAGCTCTTGCTACCCTCAGGAGGTGATTGGCCCTGCCCTTGCCAGATCACGTTTGTCCTGTTATCTGTTGTCTGCGTTTTGTGACTCATTCGTGTAATTGCTTATTTTGTCAATATTTAGTCTAAAATTGCTGTTTTTTCATGTTTAAACTTGCGCTGTAGTCTTTTTTCTTTTTCTGCAGATACTGACTGGATGTGCGACTGCCTGGCTGACTGGATGTGCGACTGCCCATGTCCAAGTTGAGTAGTTTATGATTGTTCCGGGTAGCAGGGGTAGCTCTTGCTACCCTCAGGAGGTGATCGGCCCTGCCCTTGCCAGATCACGTTTGTCCTGTTATCTGTTGTCTGCGTTTTGTGACTCATTCGTTGAATTGCTTATTTTGTCAATATTTAGTCTGAAATTGCTGTTTTTTCATGTTTAAACTTGCGCTGTAGTCTTTTTTCTTTTTCTGCAGATACTGACTGGATGTGCGACTGCCTGGTTGACTGGATGTGCGACTGCCCCATGTCCAAGTTGAGTAGTTTATGATTGTTCCGGGTAGCAGGGGTAGCTCTTGCTACCCTCAGGAGGTGATCGGCCCTGCCCTTGCCAGATCACGTTTGTCCTGTTATCTGTTGTCTGCGTTTTGTGACTCATTCGTGTAATTGCTTATTTTGTCAATATTTAGTCTAAAATTGCTGTTTTTTCATGTTTAAACTTGCGCTGTAGTCTTTTTTCTTTTTCTGCAGATACTGACTGGATGTGCGACTGCCTGGCTGACTGGATGTGCGACTGCCCCATGTCCAAGTTGAGTAGTTTATGATTGTTCTGGGTAGCAGGGGTAGCTCTTGCTCCCCTCAGGAGGTGATCGGCCCTGCCCTTGCCAGATCACGTTTGTCCTGTTATCTGTTGTCTGCGTTTTGTGACTCATTCGTGTAATTGCTTATTTTGTCAATATTTAGTCTGAAATTGCTGTTTTTTCATGTTTAAACTTGCGCTGTAGTCTTTTTTTCTTTTTCTGCAGATACTGACTGGATGTGCGACTGCCTGGCTGACTGGATGTGCGACTGCCCCATGTCCAAGTTGAGTAGTTTATGATTGTTCCGGGTAGCAGGGGTAGCTCTTGCTACCCTCAGGAGGTGATCGGCCCTGCCCTTGCCAGATCACGTTTGTCCTGTTATCTGTTGTCTGCGTTTTGTGGCTCATTCGTGTAATTGCTTATTTTGTCAATATTTAGTCTGAAATTGCTGTTTTTTCATGTTTAAACTTGCGCTGTAGTCTTTTTTCTTTTTCTGCAGATACTGACTGGATGTGCGACTGCCTGGCTGACTGGATGTGCGACTGCCCAATGTCCAAGTTGAGTAGTTTATGATTGTTCCGGGTAGCAGGGGTAGCTCTTGCTACCCTCAGGAGGTGATCGGCCCTGCCCTTGCCAGATCACGTTTGTCCTGTTATCTGTTGTCTGCGTTTTGTGACTCATTCGTTGAATTGCTTATTTTGTCATTATGTAGTCTGAAATTGCTGTTTTTTCATGTTTAAACTTGCGCTGTAGTCTTTTTTTCTTTTTCTGCAGATACTGACTGGATGTGCGACTGCCTGGCTGACTGGATGTGCGACTGCCCCATGTCCAAGTTGAGTAGTTTATGATTGTTCCGGGTAGCTCTTGCTACCCTCAGGAGGTGATCGGCCCTGCCCTTGCCAGATCACGTTTGTCCTGTTATCTGTTGTCTGCGTTTTGTGACTCATTCGTGTAATTGCTTATTTTGTCAATATTTAGTCTGAAATTGCTGTTTTTTCATGTTTAAACTTGCGCTGTAGTCTTTTTTCTTTTTCTGCAGATACTGACTGGATGTGCGACTGCCTGGCTGACTGGATGTGCGACTGCCCAATGTCCAAGTTGAGTAGTTTATGATTGTTCCGGGTAGCAGGGGTAGCTCTTGCTACCCTCAGGAGGTGATCGGCCCTGCCCTTGCCAGATCACGTTTGTCCTGTTATCTGTTGTCTGCGTTTTGTGACTCATTCGTTGAATTGCTTATTTTGTCAATATTTAGTCTGAAATTGCTGTTTTTTCATGTTTAAACTTGCGCTGTAGTCTTTTTTTCTTTTTCTGCAGATACTGACTGGATGTGCGACTGCCTGGCTGACTGGATGTGCGACTGCCCCATGTCCAAGTTGAGTAGTTTATGATTGTTCCGGGTAGCAGGGGTAGCTCTTGCTACCCTCAGGAGGTGATCGGCCCTGCCCTTGCCAGATCACGTTTGTCCTGTTATCTGTTGTCTGCGTTTTGTGACTCATTCGTGTAATTGCTTATTTTGTCAATATTTAGTCTGAAATTGCTGTTTTTTCATGTTTAAACTTGCGCTGTAGTCTTTTTTTCTTTTTCTGCAGATACTGACTGGATGTGCGACTGCCTGGCTGACTGGATGTGCGACTGCCCCATGTCCAAGTTGAGTAGTTTATGATTGTTCCGGGTAGCAGGGGTAGCTCTTGCTACCCTCAGGAGGTGATCGGCCCTGCCCTTGCCAGATCACGTTTGTCCTGTTATCTGTTGTCTGCGTTTTGTGACTCATTCGTGTAATTGCTTATTTTGTCAATATTTAGTCTGAAATTGCTGTTTTTTCATGTTTAAACTTGCGCTGTAGTCTTTTTTCTTTTTCTGCAGATACTGACTGGATGTGCGACTGCCTGGCTGACTGGATGTGCGACTGCCCCATGTCCAAGTTGAGTAGTTTATGATTGTTCCGGGTAGCAGGGGTAGCTCTTGCTACCCTCAGGAGGTGATCGGCCCTGCCCTTGCCAGATCACGTTTGTCCTGTTATCTGTTGTCTGCGTTTTGTGACTCATTCGTGTAATTGCTTATTTTGTCAATATTTAGTCTGAAATTGCTGTTTTTTCATGTTTTAAACTTGCGCTGTAGTCTTTTTTCTTTTTCTGCAGATACTGACTGGATGTGCGACTGCCTGGCTGACTGGATGTGCGACTGCCCCATGTCCAAGTTGAGTAGTTTATGATTGTTCCGGGTAGCAGGGGTAGCTCTTGCTACCCTCAGGAGGTGATCGGCCCTGCCCTTGCCAGATCACGTTTGTCCTGTTATCTGTTGTCTGCGTTTTGTGACTCATTCGTTGAATTGCTTCTTTTTGCCATTATTTAGTCTGAAATTGCTGTTTTTTCATGTTTAAACTTGCGCTGTAGTCTTTTTTCTTTTTCTGCAAATACTGACTGGATGTGCGACTGCCTGGCTGACTGGATGTGCGACTGCCCCATGTCCAAGTTGAGTAGTTTATGATTGTTCCGGGTAGCAGGGGTAGCTCTTGCTACCCTCAGGAGGTGATCGGCCCTGCCCTTGCCAGATCACGTTTGTCCTGTTATCTGTTGTCTGCGTTTTGTGACTCATTCGTGTAATTGCTTATTTTGTCGATATTTAGTCTGAAATTGCTGTTTTTTCGTGTTTAAACTTGCGCTGTAGTCTTTTTTCTTTTTCTGCAGATACTGACTGGATGTGCGACTGCCTGGCTGACTGGATGTGCGACTGCCCCATGTCCAAGTTGAGTAGTTTATGATTGTTCCGGGTAGCAGGGGTAGCTCTTGCTACCCTCAGGAGGTGATCGGCCCTGCCCTTTGCCAGATCACGTTTGTCCTGTTATCTGTTGTCTGCGTTTTGTGACTCATTCGTGTAATTGCTTATTTTGTCAATATTTAGTCTGAAATTGCTGTTTTTTTCATGTTTAAACTTGCGCTGTAGTCTTTTTTCTTTTTCTGCAGATACTGACTGGATGTGCGACTGCCTGGCTGACTGGATGTGCGACTGCCCAATGTCCAAGTTGAGTAGTTTATGATTGTTCCGGGTAGCAGGGGTAGCTCTTGCTACCCTCAGGAGGTGATCGGCCCTGCCCTTGCCAGATCACGTTTGTCCTGTTATCTGTTGTCTGCGTTTTGTGACTCATTCGTGTAATTGCTTATTTTGTCAATATTAAGTCTGAAATTGCTGTTTTTTCATGTTTAAACTTGCGCTGTAGTCTTTTTTCTTTTTCTGCAGATACTGACTGGATGTGCGACTGCCTGGCTGACTGGATGTGCGACTGCCCCATGTCCAAGTTGAGTAGTTTATGATTGTTCCGGGTAGCAGGGGTAGCTCTTGCTACCCTCAGGAGGTGATCGGCCCTGCCCTTGCCAGATCACGTTTGTCCTGTTATCTGTTGTCTGCGTTTTGTGACTCATTCGTGTAATTGCTTATTTTGTCAATATTTAGTCTGAAATTGCTGTTTTTTTCATGTTTAAACTTGCGCTGTAGTCTTTTTTCTTTTTCTGCAGATACTGACTGGATGTGCGACTGCCTGGCTGACTGGATGTGCCACTGCCCCATGTCCAAGTTGAGTAGTTTATGATTGTTCCGGGTAGCAGGGGTAGCTCTTGCTACCCTCAGGAGGTGATCGGCCCTGCCCTTGCCAGATCACGTTTGTCCTGTTATCTGTTGTCTGCGTTTTGTGACTCATTCGTGTAATTGCTTATTTTGTCAATATTTAGTCTGAAATTGCTGTTTTTTCATGTTTAAACTTGCGCTGTAGTCTTTTTTTTCTTTTTCTGCAGATACTGACTGGATGTGCGACTGCCTGGCTGACTGGATGTGCGACTGCCCCATGTCCAAGTTGAGTAGTTTATGATTGTTCCGGGTAGCAGGGGTAGCTCTTGCTACCCTCAGGAGGGGATCGGCCCTGCCCTTGCCAGATCACGTTTGTCCTGTTATCTGTTGTCTGCGTTTTGTGACTCATTCGTGTAATTGCTTATTTTGTCAATATTTAGTCTGAAATTGCTGTTTTTTCATGTTTAAACTTGCGCTGTAGTCTTTTTTCTTTTTCTGCAGATACTGACTGGATGTGCGACTGCCTGGCTGACTGGATGTGCGACTGCCCCATGTCCAAGTTGAGTAGTTTATGATTGTTCCGGGTAGCAGGGGTAGCTCTTGCTACCCTCAGGAGGTGATCGGCCCTGCCCTTGCCAGATCACGTTTGTCCTGTTATCTGTTGTCTGCGTTTTGTGACTCATTCGTGTAATTGCTTATTTTGTCAATATTTAGTCTGAAATTGCTGTTTTTTCATGTTTAAACTTGCGCTGTAGTCTTTTTTTCTTTTTCTGCAGATACTGACTGGATGTGCGACTGCCTGGCTGACTGGATGTGCGACTGCCCCATGTCCAAGTTGAGTAGTTTATGATTGTTCCGGGTAGCAGGGGTAGCTCTTGCTACCCTCAGGAGGTGATCGGCCCCTCCCTTGCCAGATCACGTTTGTCCTGTTATCTGTTGTCTGCGTTTTGTGACTCATTCGTGTAATTGCTTATTTTGTCAATATTTAGTCTGAAATTGCTGTTTTTTCATGTTTAAACTTGCGCTGTAGTCTTTTTTCTTTTTCTGCAGATACTGACTGGATGTGCGACTGCCTGGCTGACTGGATGTGCGACTGCCCCATGTCCAAGTTGAGTAGTTTATGATTGTTCCGGGTAGCAGGGGTAGCTCTTGCTCCCCTCAGGAGGTGATCGGCCCTGCCCTTGCCAGATCACGTTTGTCCTGTTATCTGTTGTCTGCGTTTTGTGACTCATTCGTGTAATTGCTTATTTTGTCAATATTTAGTCTGAAATTGCTGTTTTTTCATGTTTAAACTTGCGCTGTAGTCTTTTTTTCTTTTTCTGCAGATACTGACTGGATGTGCGACTGCCTGGCTGACTGGATGTGCGACTGCCCAATGTCCAAGTTGAGTAGTTTATGATTGTTCCGGGTAGCAGGGGTAGCTCTTGCTACCCTCAGGAGGTGATCGGCCCTGCCCTTGCCAGATCACGTTTGTCCTGTTATCTGTTGTCTGCGTTTTGTGACTCATTCGTGTAATTGCTTATTTTGTCAATATTTAGTCTGAAATTGCTGTTTTTTTATGTTTAAACTTGCGCTGTAGTCTTTTTTCTTTTTCTGCAGATACTGACTGGATGTGCGACTGCCTGGCTGACTGGATGTGCGACTGCCCCATGTCCAAGTTGAGTAGTTTATGATTGTTCCGGGTAGCAGGGGTAGCTCTTGCTACCCTCAGGAGGTGATCGGCCCTGCCCTTGCCAGATCACGTTTGTCCTGTTATCTGTTGTCTGCGTTTTGTGACTCATTCGTGTAATTGCTTATTTTGTCAATATTTAGTCTGAAATTGCTGTTTTTTCATGTTTAAACTTGCGCTGTAGTCTTTATTTCTTTTTCTGCAGATACTGACTGGATGTGCGACTGCCTGGCTGACTGGATGTGCGACTGCCCCATGTCCAAGTTGAGTAGTTTATGATTGTTCCGGGTAGCAGGGGTAGCTCTTGCTACCCTCAGGAGGTGATCGGCCCTGCCCTTGCCAGATCACGTTTGCCCTGTTATCTGTTGTCTGCGTTTTGTGACTCATTCGTGTAATTGCTTATTTTGTCAATATTTAGTCTGAAATTGCTGTTTTTTTATGTTTAAACTTGCGCTGTAGTCTTTTTTCTTTTTCTGCAGATACTGACTGGATGTGCGACTGCCTGGCTGACTGGATGTGCGACTGCCCCATGTCCAAGTTGAGTAGTTTATGATTGTTCCGGGTAGCAGGGGTAGCTCTTGCTCCCCTCAGGAGGTGATCGGCCCTGCCCTTGCCAGATCACGTTTGTCCTGTTATCTGTTGTCTGCGTTTTGTGACTCATTCGTGTAATTGCTTATTTTGTCAATATTTAGTCTGAAATTGCTGTTTTTTCATGTTTAAACTTGCGCTGTAGTCTTTTTTTTCTTTTTCTGCAGATACTGACTGGATGTGCGACTGCCTGGCTGACTGGATGTGCGACTGCCCAATGTCCAAGTTGAGTAGTTTATGATTGTTCCGGGTAGCAGGGGTAGCTCTTGCTACCCTCAGGAGGTGATCGGCCCTGCCCTTGCCAGATCACGTTTGTCCTGTTATCTGTTGTCTGCGTTTTGTGACTCATTCGTGTAATTGCTTATTTTGTCAATATTTAGTCTGAAATTGCTGTTTTTTTATGTTTAAACTTGCGCTGTAGTCTTTTTTCTTTTTCTGCAGATACTGACTGGATGTGCGACTTCCTGGCTGACTGGATGTGCGACTGCCCCATGTCCAAGTTGAGTAGTTTATGATTGTTCCGGGTAGCAGGGGTAGCTCTTGCTACCCTCAGGAGGTGATCGGCCCTGCCCTTGCCAGATCACGTTTGTCCTGTTATCTGTTGTCTGCGTTTTGTGACTCATTCGTGTAATTGCTTATTTTGTCAATATTTAGTCTGAAATTGCTGTTTTTTATGTTTAAACTTGCGCTGTAGTCTTTTTTCTTTTTCTGCAGATACTGACTGGATGTGCGACTGCCTGGCTGACTGGATGTGCGACTGCCCCATGTCCAAGTTGAGTAGTTTATGATTGTTCCGGGTAGCAGGGGTAGCTCTTGCTACCCTCAGGAGGTGATCGGCCCTGCCCTTGCCAGATCACGTTTGTCCTGTTATCTGTTGTCTGCGTTTTGTGACTCATTCGTGTAATTGCTTATTTTGTCAATATTTAGTCTGAAATTGCTGTTTTTTTCATGTTTAAACTTGCGCTGTAGTCTTTTTTCTTTTTCTGCAGATGCTGACTGGATGTGCGACTGCCTGGCTGACTGGATGTGCGACTGCCCCATGTCCAAGTTGAGTAGTTTATGATTGTTCCGGGTAGCAGGGGTAGCTCTTGCTACCCTCAGGAGGTGATCGGCCCTGCCCTTGCCAGATCACGTTTGTCCTGTTATCTGTTGTCTCGCTTTTGTGACTCATTCGTGTAATTGCTTATTTTGTCAATATTTAGTCTGAAATTGCTGTTTTTTCATGTTTAAACTTGCGCTGTAGTCTTTTTTCTTTTTCTGCAGATACTGACTGGATGTGCGACTGCCTGGCTGACTGGATGTGCGACTGCCCAATGTCCAAGTTGAGTAGTTTATGATTGTTCCGGGTAGCAGGGGTAGCTCTTGCTACCCTCAGGAGGTGATCGGCCCCTCCCTTGCCAGATCACGTTTGTCCTGTTACCTGTTGTCTGCGTTTTGTGACTCATTCGTGTAATTGCTTATTTTGTCAATATTTAGTCTGAAATTGCTGTTTTTTCATGTTTAAACTTGCGCTGTAGTCTTTTTTCTTTTTCTGCAGATACTGACTGGATGTGCGACTGCCTGGCTGACTGGATGTGCGACTGCCCAATGTCCAAGTTGAGTAGTTTATGATTGTTCCGGGTAGCAGGGGTAGCTCTTGCTACCCTCAGGAGGTGATCGGCCCTGCCCTTGCCAGATCACGTTTGTCCTGTTATCTGTTGTCTGCGTTTTGTGACTCATTCGTGTAATTGCTTATTTTGTCAATATTTAGTCTGAAATTGCTGTTTTTTCATGTTTAAACTTGCGCTGTAGTCTTTTTTTCTTTTTCTGCAGATACTGACTGGATGTGCGACTGCCTGGCTGACTGGATGTGCCACTGCCCCATGTCCAAGTTGAGTAGTTTATGATTGTTCCGGGTAGCAGGGGTAGCTCTTGCTACCCTCAGGAGGTGATCGGCCCTGCCCTTGCCAGATCACGTTTGTCCTGTTATCTGTTGTCTGCGTTTTGTGACTCATTCGTGTAATTGCTTATTTTGTCAATATTTAGTCTGAAATTGCTGTTTTCTCATGTTTAAACTTGCGCTGTAGTCTTTTTTTCTTTTTCTGCAGATACTGACTGGATGTGCGACTGCCTGGCTGACTGGATGTGCGACTGCCCCATGTCCAAGTTGAGTAGTTTATGATTGTTCCGGGTAGCAGGGGTAGCTCTTGCTACCCTCAGGAGGTGATCGGCCCTGCCCTTGCCAGATCACGTTTGTCCTGTTATCTGTTGTCTGCGTTTTGTCGGACTCATTCGTGTAATTGCTTATTTTGTCAATATTTAGTCTGAAATTGCTGTTTTTTCATGTTTAAACTTGCGCTGTAGTCTTTTTTTCTTTTTCTGCAGATACTGACTGGATGTGCGACTGCCTGGCTGACTGGATGTGCGACTGCCCCATGTCCAAGTTGAGTAGTTTATGATTGTTCCGGGTAGCAGGGGTAGCTCTTGCTACCCTCAGGAGGTGATCGGCCCTGCCCTTGCCAGATCACGTTTGTCCTGTTATCTGTTGTCTGCGTTTGTGACTCATTTGTGTAATTGCTTATTTTGTCAATATTTAGTCTGAAATTGCTGTTTTTCATGTTTAAACTTGCGCTGTAGTCTTTTTTTCTTTTCTGCAGATACTGACTGGATGTGCGACTGCCTGGGCTGACTGGATGTGCGACTGCCCCATGTCCAAGTTGAGTAGTTTATGATTGTTCCGGGTAGCAGGGGTAGCTCTTGCTACCCTCAGGAGGTGATCGGCCCTGCCCTTGCCAGATCACGTTTGTCCTGTTATCTGTTGTCTGCGTTTTGTGACTCATTCGTGTAATTGCTTATTTTGTCAATATTTAGTCTGAAATTGCTGTTTTTTCATGTTTAAACTTGCGCTGTAGTCTTTTTTTCTTTTTTTGCAGATACTGACTGGTCGTGCGACTGCCTGTCTGACTGGATGTGCGACTGCCCCATGTGCAAGTTGAGTAGTTTATGATTGTTCCGGGTAGCAGGGGTAGCTCTTGCTCCCCTCAGGAGGTGATCGGCCCTGCCCTTGCCAGATCACGTTTGTCCTGTTATCTGTTGTCTGCGTTTTGTGACTCATTCGTGTAATTGCTTATTTTGTCAATATTTAGTCTGAAATTGCTGTTTTTTTCATGTTTAAACTTGCGCTGTAGTCTTTTTTTCTTTTTCTGCAGATACTGACTGGATGTGCGACTGCCTGGCTGACTGGATGTGCGACTGCCCAATGTCCAAGTTGAGTAGTTTATGATTGTTCCGGGTAGCAGGGGTAGCTCTTGCTACCCTCAGGAGGTGATCGGCCCTGCCCTTGCCAGATCACGTTTGTCCTGTTATCTGTTGTCTGCGTTTTTGTGACTCATTCGTGTAATTGCTTATTTTGTCAATATTTAGTCTGAAATTGCTGTTTTTTTATGTTTAAACTTGCGCTGTAGTCTTTTTTCTTTTTCTGCAGATACTGACTGGATGTGCGACTGCCTGGCTGACTGGATGTGCGACTGCCCCATGTCCAAGTTGAGTAGTTTATGATTGTTCCGGGTAGCAGGGGTAGCTCTTGCTACCCTCAGGAGGTGATCGGCCCTGCCCTTGCCAGATCACGTTTGTCCTGTTATCTGTTGTCTGCGTTTTGTGACTCATTCGTGTAATTGCTTATTTTGTCAATATTTAGTCTGAAATTGCTGTTTTTTTATGTTTAAACTTGCGCTGTAGTCTTTTTTCTTTTTCTGCAGATACTGACTGGATGTGCGACTGCCTGGCTGACTGGATGTGCGACTGCCCCATGTCCAAGTTGAGTAGTTTATGATTGTTCCGGGTAGCAGGGGTAGCTCTTGCTACCCTCAGGAGGTGATCGGCCCTGCCCTTGCCAGATCACGTTTGTCCTGTTATCTGTTGTCTGCGTTTTGTGACTCATTCGTGTAATTGCTTATTTTGTCAATATTTAGTCTGAAATTGCTGTTTTTTTCATGTTTAAACTTGCGCTGTAGTCTTTTTTCTTTTTCTGCAGATACTGACTGGATGTGCGACTGCCTGGCTGACTGGATGTGCGACTGCCCCATGTCCAAGTTGAGTAGTTTATGATTGTTCCGGGTAGCAGGGGTAGCTCTTGCTCCCCTCAGGAGGTGATCGGCCCTGCCCTTGCCAGATCACGTTTGTCCTGTTATCTGTTGTCTGCGTTTTGTGACTCATTCGTGTAATTGCTTATTTGGTCAATATTTAGTCTGAAATTGCTGTTTTTTCATGTTTAAACTTGCGCTGTAGTCTTTTTTCTTTTTCTGCAGATACTGACTGGATGTGCGGACTGCCTGGCTGACTGGATGTGCGACTGCCCACTGTCCAAGTTGAGTAGTTTATGATTGTTCCGGGTAGCAAGGGGTACCTCTTGCTACCCTCAGGAGGTGATCGGCCCTGCCCTTGCCAGATCACGTTTGTCCTGTTATCTGTTGTCTGCGTTTTGTGACTCATTCGTGTAATTGCTTATTTTGTCAATATTTAGTCTGAAATTGCTGTTTTTTTATGTTTTAAGCTTGCGCTGTAGTCTTTTTTCTTTTTCTGCAGATACTGACTGGATGTGCGACTGCCTGGCTGACTGGATGTGCGACTGCCCCATGTCCAAGTTGAGTAGTTTATGATTGTTCCGGGTAGCAGGGGTAGCTCTTGCTACCCTCAGGAGGTGATCGGCCCCTCCCTTGCCAGATCACGTTTGTCCTGTTATCTGTTGTCTGCGTTTTGTGACTCATTCGTGTAATTGCTTATTTTGTCAATATTTAGTCTGAAATTGCTGTTTTTCATGTTTAAACTTGCGCTGTAGTCTTTTTTCTTTTTCTGCAGATACTGACTGGATGTGCGACTGCCTGGCTGACTGGATGTGCGACTGCCCCATGTCCAAGTTGAGTAGTTTATGATTGTTCCGGGTAGCAGGGGTAGCTCTTGCTACCCTCAGGAGGTGATCGGCCCTGCCCTTGCCAGATCACGTTTGTCCTGTTATCTGTTGTCTGCGTTTTGTGACTCATTCGTGTAATTGCTTATTTTGTCAATATTTAGTCTGAAATTGCTGTTTTTTCATGTTTAAACTTGCGCTGTAGTCTTTTTTCTTTTTCTGCAGATGCTGACTGGATGTGCGACTGCCTGGCTGACTGGATGTGCGACTGCCCCATGTCCAAGTTGAGTAGTTTATGATTGTTCCGGGTAGCAGGGGTAGCTCTTGCTACCCTCAGGAGGTGATCGGCCCTGCCCTTGCCAGATCACGTTTGTCCTGTTATCTGTTGTCTGCGTTTTGTGACTCATTCGTGTAATTGCTTATTTTGTCAATATTTAGTCTGAAATTGCTGTTTTTTCATTTTTAACTTTGCGCTGTAGTCTTTTTTCTTTTTCTGCAGATACTGACTGGATGTGCGACTGCCTGGCTGACTGGATGTGCGACTGCCCCATGTCCAAGTTGAGTAGTTTATGATTGTTCCGGGTAGCAGGGGTAGCTCTTGCTACCCTCAGGAGGGTGATCGGCCCTGCCCTTGCCAGATCACGTTTGTCCTGTTATCTGTTGTCTGCGTTTTGTGACTCATTCGTGTAATTGCTTATTTTGTCAATATTTAGTCTGAAATTGCTGTTTTTTCATGTTTAAACTTGCGCTGTAGTCTTTTTTTTCTTTTTCTGCAGATACTGACTGGATGTGCGACTGCCTGGCTGACTGGATGTGCGACTGCCCCATGTCCAAGTTGAGTAGTTTATGATTGTTCCGGGTAGCAGGGGTAGCTCTTGCTACCCTCAGGAGGTGATCGGCCCTGCCCTTGCCAGATCACGTTTGTCCTGTTATCTGTTGTCTGCGTTTTGTGACTCATTCGTGTAATTGCTTATTTTGTCAATATTTAGTCTGAAATTGCTGTTTTTTCATGTTTAAACTTGCGCTGTAGTCTTTTTTTCTTTTCCTGCAGATACTGACTGGATGTGCGACTGCCTGGCTGACTGGATGTGCGACTGCCCCATGTCCAAGTTGAGTAGTTTATGATTGTTCCGGGAAGCAGGGTAGCTTGCTACCCTCATGAGGTGATTGGCCCTGCCCTTGCAAGATCACGTTTGTCCTGTTATCTGTTGTCTGCGTTTTGTGACTCATTCGTGTAATTGCTTAATTTGCCATTATTTAGTCTGAAATTGCTGTTTTTTCATGTTTAAACTTGCGCTGTAGTCTTTTTTTCTTTTTCTGCAGATACTGACTGGATGTGCGACTGCCTGGCTGACTGGATGTGCGACTGCCCCATGTCCAAGTTGAGTAGTTTATGATTGTTCCGGGTAGCAGGGGTAGCTCTTGCTACCCTCAGGAGGTGATCGGCCCTGCCCTTGCCAGATCACGTTTGTCCTGTTATCTGTTGTCTGCGTTTTGTGACTCATTCGTGTAATTGCTTATTTTGTCAATATTTAGTCTGAAATTGCTGTTTTTTCATGTTTAAACTTGCGCTGTAGTCTTTTTCTTTTTCTGCAGATACTGACTGGATGTGCGACTGCCTGGCTGACTGGATGTGCGACTGCCCCATGTCCAAGTTGAGTAGTTTATGATTGTTCCGGGTAGCAGGGGTAGCTCTTGCTACCCTCAGGAGGTGATCGGCCCTGCCCTTGCCAGATCACGTTTGTCCTGTTATCTGTTGTCTGCGTTTTGTGACTCATTCGTTGAATTGCTTATTTTGCCATTATTTAGTCTGAAATTGCTGTTTTTTCATGTTTAAACTTGCGCTGTAGTCTTTTTTTCTTTTTCTGCAGATACTGACTGGATGTGCGACTGCCTGGCTGACTGGATGTGCGACTGCCCCATGTCCAAGTTGAGTAGTTTATGATTGTTCCGGGTAGCAGGGGTAGCTCTTGCTACCCTCAGGAGGTGATCGGCCCTGCCCTTGCCAGATCACGTTTGTCCTGTTATCTGTTGTCTGCGTTTTGTGACTCATTCGTGTAATTGCTTATTTTGTCGATATTTAGTCTGAAATTGCTGTTTTTTCGTGTTTAAACTTGCGCTGTAGTCTTTTTTCTTTTTCTGCAGATAC